>NW_015557155.1:58213-68852 GCF_001515605.1 Sinocyclocheilus anshuiensis
TATATATATATATATATATATTTTTTTTTTTTTACCTAAGTGAATAAAGCAGGTTTCCAAATGTTTGACCTGTAGTGTGGTCAAAATTGATTACATGTGGGTTTTAAAATAATATGGTGAAGCCGAGTAATGCGTATTTTACTATTTAATGTGAATCAATTACAATCGCCATTATCTCTAAACTAGCAGGCGATAATTCGTGTATCTATCAATATGTCCGTGTGGGCGGTTTTTAAGGCAGTTGTTTACGTGTTTATCTACTGCCATCTATTGGAGACATGAACCGTGAAGTGTTTTGAAAAGGTTGTAATGATGTATGAATGAACGCTCTTTTAAAAGTGTTAGGCTATTTTAACGTTTATAACTCCAGCTGCAGATAATAGAATGACTCAAACTGACGCATAACGCCGTTTATTCACTTAAGATAGTTTGACTGACGAATATTAGCCATCGGTTTCTGCACAAGGCAGCTCTTCTTGTCCGACAGTGTGGGGACGGAATCGCGGAGCTCCATTTGCAGGCTAATGTTGCATAGATGATGGTCTCTGATGCACGTGAGATGCCAGCAGAGACAGATGGAGGCTCCTCTTGGACGCCGACCATTGATTTCCAATGATTAGCATTAGGAAGCAGCGCTGCTCTTGATTACTGCCTGCAACCATGAACATGTGCATTGAGTTTTAATTAACACAAAGTGAGATGCATTTCATTAACATCTGAAAACAGACATCAACAGATTAAGTACGGCAAAAGCGAATCGCTTTGAAACCTCGGCATTAAGATTATATTAATATTTAGTTTGCCATTATGTGGTAGACAATTCCACATATATCGGCAAACAAGAATAGCCTATTTATCTGATTCCGTGCTGAAAATATGACAATAAATCGTCATACTGAAGGCTACATCACTGTACATCAATGTAATTACATACTAAGATAAATTAGTATTATTAACAATTATTTACAAAGTCTATGATGAATGAGAAACATTTGCACTCACTGAAGATTATTTTATTGAATGTGAGAACACAAATGCATAAAGCAATCTTGCTAATGTACATATCAACCTATAAGATACAGGCCCTCCATAACTTTTGACACACTTGTGTGTGTTATAATAACTGTGTTGAGAGTCTCAAAAAAACATTAGATAGATAGATAGATAGATAGATAGACCAGATTTCATGTAAAGTAAGTTAAAATATTCTGGAACCTTAAAATAAAAATTAAGTGGAATAAAATAGCATTAAAACACACTGTATATAAATAGTAATTCCAATATTAAATAAAGATATCCCAGTGCAAGTAGTCAGTAGCTCAAGATATTAAATTATAAACAGTCGATGAACTTGTAGTAAGTTTCAGTTTTCAGCTTTCCCGTCATGTGTGCGACAGTAATTTGACGTCATAAGAGCCTTCCACCTGCAAATGGAATAAACATCTTAATTCAGTGCAGAACAAGGAAAATGGCATAGGTAGATAGAAGCGCGACTCACGTCGAAACGTCCGATGGAAGCTGCGGTTTGGCTCGCCTGCATTAACTCAGTGAGTGCCCACATCTGCTGAATACTGGAGGAAACTGTCTCTGGATCAGGAAGTCCCTAAAGAAATGCACGCACACACACAAACAAACATTAACTGCAGCATTGTTCTGTTTATTGAAGGCACAGTGCACTCAGAAATCATCATCCTTTACTCACCATGACATCGTTTTTAACCTTTAGCATTTTGCTTACATAGAGCACCAACGAGCAGTGTGTGTGAAAAAAATAAAAATAAAATAAAAAATAAATAAAGTGGGAAGAATAGCTGTATTTGTGAAGTTGCAGATTCGATTATGACCAGCAAGTGGCAGTAAAGTACTATCATAGAGAGGAGAATAGTTATTATTGTAATAATTAATATTCTTTAAATATTTGTTTTAAAGCATGTATATCGTGTTCATTTTCAAATAAAAACATTCATCAAAAAAAAAAAAATCTCCATATGATGCTTCAGAGTATCAGTCTATATGATGATTGTGACTGTTGGTAGATATTAATGGGCTTTTAGTGTCTATATCAACAAATCTGGGTGGTCATATATATAAAATCAAGGTTTCTTGCAGGTCTTAAAAAGTCTTAATTCATCTACATTAAAGCCCTAAAAGGTCTTGAATCAGAGCTGAACGTCTTGAATTCATAAAGCCATGGCATGAAATGCTGCATGCATTGTAAAAAAGTGAATATCTTCCTCAGTATCTTTGATTTGTTTTCCAGTACAAATATCTAAACGTCCTTAAATAAAAATACATTTTCTTGAGACGCAAATTGAAGTAGTGTTGTTCTTTTCTAAGAAATTGGACAATTTTATTTTATTTTTAGTTTATGCTTTAAACAAGAACACATATCTGTATTAAAGCTTGTTTTTCCTTTGAAATAAGTTGTTTTTCTGAGCCCATTGGTCCATATCTGTTCTTGTTTTAATCATGAACTCATTTCATTTTGATCAAAACGTAGGCGTTTGCACTGGAAAACAAGACAAAAATACAGAGGAAGAACATCACTTTTTTGCAGTTATTTCCGTATTCTAGTGGTAGGGAGAAGGGAAAATTAATGGAGATCCAAGATCTGTTAGAAGTTGTATTTTCCCAACTTGGAAGTGTTGCTAATACAAGCCATTTGCATTTAGAGACTATATTGATGTATTGTGATCCATTCAATTTAATCCTTTAATTTTCTTTTCTTGGTCTTAAAAAGTATCAAATTTACCTTCATAAAACCTGCAGAAACCCTGATAAGACAATATAATAATAGCACCAAGAAAGAAGTTCACACATATTCCTGACATTAAATAAAAACTTAATGTCAGTTCCAGAAATTCATAAAGTTCATAAGCGCCTCATAGAGTTACCATGAACATGTCTTTTCCCCCAATTAAATACTGCAGGTAAACAACAAATGATAAATTATGATTGCTTTTCAGGTGGTGAAACTGTTTAAATAAACATTAAGTTGAGCATTCATCAATAAGGCTAAAGAGACACTTTCAAACCATCAAACAAGCGTCTTACATTTCGAATGCAAATGACAGATAAATGAGAACTGTGACATGGCCACAATGCTGAGTGATTGAAAAAACGACAACCTGCGAGTTTCCTACATTTTCGTAATTATCTTTTCAGTCTGTTCTGAAGCCACAGTGTTAATTAACACCTCACAGCTGCATAAATACATAGAAACTACAGAGTGTTGCTAAATGAAATGGTATTAACAGTCTTTCAAGGGAGCATTGTATATGCTGTTAAACAACAAGTTTTTCAATATTCATTAGATGACAACTGTTGAACTGTTGCAAATTATACAGTAAGACACAAAATAGCCTACTCACATTCAAATCAAGAGGTTCCTCTACAGGTGTGAGAGTGGATAACCAGACAGGAACATCTCGCTCTGAGTCCTGGGCAGACAAAAACAACACATCAACTATGAAGGTTTTGGTAAATGCAAAACAAACACCAAGCTAACAAAATGCTAAAAAAAAAAAAACAAAGACAAAACAAAACCTTAAAAAAAAAAAATACTCTGATCAATTCTTGGTAAGATACTGCTTCAAACAAAAGAAAAGAAAACACATTGTAGAACAAAATAAAAGTGAATAAAATAAACTTTCAACAAACACAGAAAAGCAAAAAAGAAAAGCAAAGTTAACCTCTTTGACAAAGACAAAACTAACATCCTCTTATCAACTTTGTAGGTTTTGGTAAAATACTGATTCAAACTAAACAAAACAAAAAACAAGAAAAAACAACAACAAAGAAATACAGAAAACCAAACCAAACCAAACAAACAAAAAAAACCTGAGTCCTGGACCTGGGGGTGTTCCAGAAAGCAGGTTACGTGACATATACTCGGGTATGTTTAAGGGTAAGTAACGGATAAACTCAGCTTTCGGTTCCAAAAACGGAGGTAACTCTCAGGATATGCAAGTAGCCATAGCAACTTATTCCCTGAACATAACCTGCTCCAGAGTAGGTACTGTTTCAGGGTTAGTTTGTTCTGCTGTATCTGACTGTACAGTGAGTCTCTTAAGGATGTGTATTTGTCACAGTGAAGGAGGAAGTGTTCCTCCGTCTCTACTGATCCTGATCTACATTCATTACAGAATCACTCTTCTTTAGGTAACCACGTGTTTTTATGTCGTCCTCTCTCTATGGCCAGCTGGTGGTCACTCAGTCTGTACTTGGTCAGTAAATGTCTGTGTGTTATATTCCTGACTGAGACCAGATAGTCAGCCAGACTGTACTGTCTGTTGAGTTTCAGATTACATTGGAGACGACTTTGGTCTTTGGTTTGTTCTTTCCAATGCTGTATGTATGTCTCCTTCTCTTCATTCATAATTTCTTTGATTCTCCCATGTTTTTCAGGGTTGGTGATATCGAGTGCTTTGTTAGTCAGATCTGACACCATTACACAAAGATGACTTTTTTGAGCACTCCTTTTTTGTGTTTTTAGTGCTTTAAAATGAAGAGAATCTTCGGAACTAGAGTTTAAGTGGATCCTGAACTTAAGAACTCTTTTTTTAATGATTAGATTTAGGGGGAGACGGCCTAACTCGGCTCTGCAGGCGTTATTAGGTGTGTTTCTGTGCACATGAAGGATGCTTCTGCAGAACTCTACATGCAGAGCTTCTAAAGGGTGTTTGTGCCAGTCCTTATGACTGGAGTTACTCGCTGGGCCCCAGATCTCGCTTCCATACAGGGCAATAGGCAGTATGACACTATCAAAAATCTTTGTCCAAATTCTGATGGGGATGTTTATTTTGAATAATTTCGTTCGTATGGCATGCAGTGCCCTGCGGGCTTTTGTAAGTAATGTTTTTGTAAGTAATGCCAATTTGAAATTTCCAGTGGGAGTTAAAACCAGACCAAGATAACTATATTGTAAAGCATGTTGAAGTGTGGTGTTGTTTAAAGTAAATAAATGTTTATGTTCTAGATTTCTGTTTTTTTTTCTGAAATATAATAATCTTAGTTTTTTGGATGTTGACGTCTAAGGCCCAATCATGGCAGTATTTATTTAAAATGTCAAGGTTGTTCTGGAGACCTTCTGGTGTTTTAGATAGAATTAGCAAGTCGTCTGCATACAGTAAATATTTGACTTCTGTGTCGAATAATTGTAGTCCTGGACTGTTTGATTGGTCCAGTAGATCTGCCAGTTCGTTGATATATATGTTATATAAAGTCGGGCTGAGGCAGCAGCCCTGTTTCACTCCTCGCTGTTGAGAAAAATAGTCTGTCCTTTGCTGTCCAGTTTTTACTGCACATTTATTTTGGTTATACATGTTTTTAAGTCATATATTTTACCCCTATGCCACTTTTAATGATTTTATAAAACAGTCCATTATGCCAAATGGAGTCAAAAGCCTTCTTAAAATCTATGAAGCATGCAAATATTTTTCCATCTTTCTTGTGGCGTACATGTTCATTTATTAACGTGTGTAGTGTGTGAATATGGTCAGTGGTTCGGTGTTTAGGGAGGAAGCCAATTTGAGATTTGCTGATGACATTGTGCTGCTTTAAGAAAGATGAAATCCGAGAGTTGATTATTGAGCAAAATACTTTTCCCAAATTACTGGTTACACAGATCCCTCTGTAGTTATTAGGATCTGTTTTGTCTCCACTTTTAAAGATAGGAGAGATGAGACCTGTGTTCCAGACCTCAGGAAAAACGCCTGAACTCAAAATCAAGTTAATTTTGTAAGTAATGTTTTAATTGCCAATTTGAAATTTCCAGTGGGAGTTAAAACCAGACCAAGATAATTATATTGTAAAGCATGTTGAAGTGTGGTGTTGTTTAAAGTAAATATATGTTTATGTTCTAGATTTCTGGGTTTTTTCTGAAATATCATAATCTTAGTTTTTGGGATGTTGACGTCTAAGGCCCAATCGTGGCAGTATTTAGTTAAAATGTCAAGGTTGTTCTGGAGACCTTCTGGTGTTTTAGATAGAATTAGCAAGTCGTCTGCATACAGTAAATATTTGACTTCTGTGTGGAATAATTGTAGTCCTGGACTGTTTGATTGGTCCAGTAGATCTGCCAGTTCATTGATATATATGTTAAATAAAGTCGGGCTGAGGCAGCAGCCCTGTCTCACTCCTCGCTGTTGAGAGAAATAGTCTGTCCTTTGCTGTCCAATTTTTACTGCACATTTATTTTGGTTATACATGTTTTTAATTAAGTCATATATTCTGCCCCCTATGCCACTTTGAATGATTTTATAAAACAATCCATTATGCCAAATGGAGTCAAATGCCTTCTTAAAATCTATGAAGCATGCAAATATTTTTCCATCTTTCTTTTGGTGTACATGTTCATTTATTAACGTGTGTAGTGTGTGAATATGGTCAGTGGTTCGGTGTTTAGGGAGGAAGCCAATTTGAGATTTGCTGATGACATTGTGCTGCTTTAAGAAAGATGAAATCCGAGAGTTGATTATTGAGCAAAATACTTTTCCCAAATTACTGGTTACACAGATCCCTCTGTAGTTATTAGGATCTGTTTTGTCTCCACTTTTAAAGATCGGAGAGATGAGTCCTGTGTTCCAGACCTCAGGAAAAACGCCTGAACTCAAAATCAAGTTAAAAAGTTTTGAGTAATGCAATCTGAAATTCAGGAGATCTGTTTTTAAGCATCTCATTTTTTATGTTGTCAGGGCCACAGGATTTCTTACATTTGAGGGATTTCAGTTTTCCAATAAGTTCTTGTTGGGTTATTGGATAATCTTGTGGATTTTGGTTGTTTTTGATACATGATTCAAGAGCATTCAGTTTTTCAAGAACTTTTAACTGGTTAGGATTATTCAGAGGGTCAGTTTGATGTGTATAGAGCTTCTCAAAATAATCTTTCCAAATTTGACCATCTTGTATAGCTAGTTCTTGTGGCTTTGTATTGTTTAGACTGTTCCACATGCTCCAGAACTGACCCTGATCAATTGTGTTCTCCATCTTCTGAAGTGTGTTGTTATAATAATCCAATTTCTTCTGTCTCAGTGTGTGTTTGTATTGTTTCAGAAGTTCTGAGTGCTTTAAGCGTAATTCTGAGTTGACTGGATCTTTGTGTTTTTGATTGGAAATGAATCGTAGCTCTTGTCTTATTGTTTTACAGTCATGGTCAAACCACTTTTCAGAAGGTTTTTGTTTAGCTCTATAAATAAAATAACTAAGTAATAGTAATAGTAGAGCAAGTAAACAAAGGTAGTCAAACTGATTAAAATACATAATTGTGAATAATGAATAAAAATAATAACAATAATAAGATAGTAATAACAATAACAACAATCGATAATAAAAATAATCACAATGATAATAATCATTGTGTTGTGATCAATCATCGTAGATTTTAGTTGAGCATTTTGTTGCAGAGGAGGTTTAGCAGTCTTTTAATTTCTCCCACATCACTAATGGACAGTAGTTCCTGAGCGGATGATGAGGGCGTCTGCTGTGACAGTACCTGGGCATAGCTGCGTGTCTGCTGGGATCGGCCTTCAGTGTAGAGCTGACTCTCCTGCTGTCTGTGAGACCATCCTGAAGTCCTGGGTTGTCTGTGAAGGTCTCGTGGTGGTCTTGAGCGAGATGAAGGTCCAGATGGCTCGAACGGCTGCATTCTCACATTTCTTTTTGCTCCTTCATAGCTGGTTGTTGGGAAGCGTCCAAGGGCAACATCTTTGATAGCTTTGGCAAAAATCCTGACTCCATCCTGATTCAGGTGGAGCCCGTCATACAGGTGCCATGGTCTTACAGCGCTGTGATGGACTAAGTGCACGAAAACAAAAGTGTTGCATTTATAATTTTGTTCAGTGTATGTATGTATGTGCGGGGCAGTCGTGTTCTAATGGCTAGAGAGTTGGACTTGTAACCCGAAGGTCGTGGGTTCGAGTCTCAGGTCTGGCAGGGATTGCAAGTGGGGGGACTCAATACCACGACTGACGTGAGACCCTTGAGCAAGGCACCGAACCCCCAACTGCTCCCCGGGCGCCACAGCATTGGCTGCCCACTGCTCCGGGTGTGTGTTCACGGTGTGTGTGTGTTCACTGCTGTGTGTGTGCACTTGGATTGGTTAAATGCAGAGCACAAATTCCGAGTATGGTCACCATACTTGACCACACGTCACTTTCACTTTCCACTTTTTTTAGTTGTATGATATGTTAATTATAAAGCACTATTATAAGTAATATATAAGATAATATTATATTATTCTAATATGTTATTATGTTTATTTTTTGTCATATATAATAGTTATCGATATTGATATATATTATATAAAACAAAAAAAAACAAAAAAAGAAAAATTATTGCACAACCATCAATTAGGTGGCAATGTGCAGTATGTATATAAATGACAATTGAACAAAAGAAGAAGAAAGAAGCAGCATGGCACGCTTTTTCTTAGCATCTTAGTTTCCATGGTGACTCGTCGATTCATCGCTCTGTTGAGAATGTCTGGTGTGTTAACCGTGAACATACTCTGAGTTGACTGAACTTACTCACGGAAGCGTTTTTGGAACCAGCATACCTCGAGTAAGCAAGGTTTGGGTTAATCAACTGTGAGAGTTCAGGGTATATGTGACGGTAATTGCTTTCTGGAATACCTTGCTTTCTGGAATACACCCCAGGAAAGACAAAAATAACATCCACCAATTAATTGTTTTGGTACTTCTTCAAACAAAACAAATCGAAACAAAAATCAAGCAAACAAAATGCAGAACAAAATTAAATCAAATAAAACAAACTTCAAAAAAACATAATCAAAAAACAAAAGAACTCCCAGATTCCTGGAAAGAAAAAGATAACATCCACTGATCAACTTTGTGGGTTTTGGTAAAATACAAATATAAACAAAAAACTTCAAAAAAAAGTCAAAAAAAAAAAAAAACACTTCACAGAAACAGAAAAACAAACAATAAATAAAAATCTCTCTGACCCCTGGAAAGACAAAAATAATATCATAAATAATCATAAATAACAAATAAAATTTCAAAATATTGCTCTAAACTAAACTAAACAAAAACCAAGCAAACAAAATGCAGAACAAAATAAAAGCAAATAAAACAAAACAACCTTAAACACAGGCAAAGAAAACAAACTCCAAACAAACAGAAAATGTTCGGTTTGGGACTGCAGATGAAAATGAGCACCCCAGGCTAAATCTGTCACATTTCACTTTGATTGTATGTATTAATAATGTATATTCTCCCTGATTAAAAAAAATAAGGGAATAAAATGAATGAAAAGCAAACAAAAAGCAAAACAAAACCAGACTGGAAGATCTCACTGTGAAAATACTGATCAACTCTAAGAAGCAAAAACAAACAAACAAACACACAAAACAGAACAAAATCTAAATATAGGTATGGTTTAACATACAATTTAATTACAGACATCATTTTGCAATAATTTTATAGAGTGACATAAATGACAGTATATTTTACATACGCACCTCTTTTGCACATGGGAAAATGTTAATTTCCTCAATGCTGAAATTGAGCCATTCAGAGGAGGGCTGTCGCAAGATGAGTCTCACTGTCATCACGTTATCAGGCTCCAGCAACATCTGAAAACCCAAATACAGAGAAGAAAAGACCTCAGCAAGAAGTGACACACATTTGGGAGAATTTTGGGCCTTTCATGCAGCTATCAAAGAAACAAAAAGAGGTTAAATTCAGAATGAACGTCTGAATTTAATAGAGACACTTAAGGGCGTGTGTTTCCAAGCTTTAATTAACTAGACAGAATGAAACCCTGACACAGATTTCACAAGTTTCATGTAGTAATCTGCAAAACAGAACTGCTCCAAACACTTGACGTTTGTGTTGGGGTTGATGTTTGTGAAGCGTGTGAGCTAAACAACATCTTTGATTCCTTCTACTCCAGCTGACAGCCTGATACTTGAGGGACTGTTTCTGTACATTTACTGCTTGGGGCTTGTTCATGTTAGACTGTTTCTCTGGAAAGATCTTCTGGAAACACACTGTGTTCTTTCACAGATTGTGTTTGATTGTGTTTACTGTATTACAGTATAAGCACAAATATATTTCATATAAAAAGTTTCTTAATGAAGAATGAAGGCTGCATTTATTTAATTACAAATACTGTAACAACAGTAATACTGTGAAATATTTTTACAATTTAAAATATCGTTTTGTATTGAATATATTTTAAAATGTAATTTATTTCTGTGATGTAAATCTGAATTTTCAGCATCATTACTCCAGTCTTCAGTGTCATGATCCTTCAGAAATCATTCTAATATCTTGATTTGATGCTCAGGAGACATTTCTGATTATTATCAATGTTGAAAACAGTATGGTGCTTCATATTTTTTGTGATAAATTGATTTTGATTGATACTTTGATGAATAGAAAGTTCAAAAAACAGCATGCATTTGAAAAATATCTTTTTGTAACATTATGTCTTTACTGTCAATTATGATCAATTTAATTGATATTTGTTGTACAAAAGTATTATATATATATATTAATTTATTTTCTTTATTAAAAATATTTGTTTTAGTAATTTTAGTACTTCAGTTTAAACTAATTTAATTTCAGTAAGCTGCAACACTTTTTTTTTTTTTTTTTTTTTAAGCTTCCTTTTTTCT
>NW_015557155.1:68862-71466 GCF_001515605.1 Sinocyclocheilus anshuiensis
CCCCCCCCCCCCCCCCCGACTGAAAATGTTTAGGCTGAGACTGCCATGTGACCTTCACCGACCTCAATTGAGGATCTCAAAGAACAGCTACATGAATATGTCAAAAACAGTGATGCAGCAAAAATGTGTCACTTTTTCACACTGGGAAGTTTCTGATGCAGATTTGTCCCCTTCTTAATAAAGACTTATTTATCACTGCAGTGTCCGCTGTCATCAAAAAACAGCTTACACAGATTATGGCAGATGGGGTGAGAGCCGTGTGGTGTCCCAGGTGGGATTTTCAATGCAAATTTCATTTGATGCCCTTAAAGGTGGCCATACAGCACATAACTCACCGTCCAATCATCTGAGAGTTCAGTCGAGGACTCGCGTCTAATATCCCTGTGTCCCCGGAGAGCCACAAATGGGCCAAATCACCGTGATGACAAACAAAATGTTCTGCGAGCTGCTGCGATTATGCTGGGATGGCTGACAAAACTGTTAGGGTTTTTTAATTGAAAAACTGATGATATCCTGCGGACATAATTGACGGTGTTGTCTCAGAGGAAATTATTTAAAAAGATAACAAAGATTGTGTCTTTTGCGTGCTTACAAAAGCAGTGATGGTGTATTTGTCATATAAGTAAACTGTCATACCTGTACAATTTGAAGAAATCTAAATCTATAAAGGTGCGGTTAAACGTACTGTTGTTCGGCAGTCATTTCACGACACCATTTTCAACTAAAAACGTAAAAACTTTTTATGTTTTGGAGGTTCATTTACATGACAATGGTGTTTTGGGGGCCTGAAAACGCAAACTTTTGAAAACTACAAAAGCGTGAATTTGTGAAAACGTTGACGTCATTCTATAGATATGTGCACAGGTACGTAGTGTTTGTTTACAAAGTCACATCGCCATCTACTGGCCAGGCATGAGTAATACAGAGTTTTTAGCTGTTTTCGTGGATCTGTGTGAATGGGGATCATTTTGACAATGTTGTCATCTGTACGCAAACTTTTTCAAAGCACAAATGAAAACCTTTTCAGTTTTTAGTAAATCGTTGTCACGTAAATCCTCAATTGCAATCCATGCGTTTGGGAGATTCACTTGAGGTCGAAAAAGTTCCCCATGTGGATTTAGCTAATATTTAAGACAACAGAAGCTTCTGGCCAGCAAAATTTCGCCAAAATAGTGATAATGTGGCTGTACCTTAACTCGTAATGTATAGAAATTTAGGCAGCCGAAATTTTATTTTCGGTTTTGGGCGAAACCGTTTTGAAACTGTTTAATTGGCACTTCTCAGACGACTCGTTTTTAATCTACCAGAATCTATTTTGTGCAAACAACATAAGTTACAACTGGTAAACGTGTCAGCTGTGTGGGCGCTAGTGTTTGTTGATATTGACTTCTTGTTTTTAATTTATCTTTTGTTTTGATGAAGATCTTTTAGTCCAGTGTTTCTCAACGCGTGGGTCACGACCCAAAAGTGGGTTGCAAGACCATTCTGAGTGGGTCACGGAGGACTTTTATTTTGAAAGACGTGCAAGACTTTTAGTTTGAAAGACGTGTGTGAAAGCTGTTGACACTTCTGTCAGATGCAGTTTAAAGTAAAGAGTGCCTAGAAAAACACGCTGTCCCGATTCAGTATCTGCGGTCAGATGAGATGTTGTCAGGCTTAATGTCAGTCTCATTATTCTATCGTTATTTTTGTAACTTGAAAATAAAAAGTATTTCACCTCAGAAAAATTAACTATCCTGTCCTGTCAGGTGCTGTAAAGTCATTATTTTTGTTTTCTTTGTGCACAAAAAGTATTCTCGTAGCTTCATAACATTACGGTTGAACCACTGATGTCACATGGACTGTTTTACCGATGTCCTTGAATGTTTTAGTTGTGTTGCTGTCTATGGGAGGGTCAGAAAGCTCTCTGATTTCATCAAAAATATCTTAATTTGTGTTCCAAAGAACACAAGGTTTGGTCTTACAGGTTTGGAAGCACATGAGGGTGAGTAATTAATGACAGAATTTTCATTTTTGGGTGATTTATCCCTTTAACAGTTCATGTTAGTACTGTGTATTCAGCATGGTAACTCTTGTTTCCATAACCCAAAAATGCCATTTTATTTTCACTTTGTGTTATTTTGTATATGTTTAAATGACTGTGGTGGCTCATACCAAATTAACTGTATTAACAAAAACTAGTTTGGGACTGCTATTTAATAGCCTTGCCTTATAGGCTGTTTATTCATCAGTATTCAGAATCAGAATCAGAATCAGAATGAGCTTTATTGCCAGGTATGTTTACACATACGAGGAATTTGTTTTCGTGAAAGAAGCTTCCACAGTGTAACAGAATGACAGTGACAGAACAAAAAAAAACAGATAAAAAATTAAAATAAATAAAAAATTAAAAATAGAACAAGTAAATAATCAACGTTGGCGCCATCGCGAAGAAAAGTAGTATTGAATTGTATATTCTTACAGGTGACGGTACTTGTGTGTGTGTGTCAACAATTTTTTTGAAATAAATGTGTTTTTTTTTGTTTTTTTTACAGATGTATTATATATATATATATATATATATATATATATATATATATACATATACTAAAAGAGTGGGTCACG
>NW_015557155.1:71635-80476 GCF_001515605.1 Sinocyclocheilus anshuiensis
ACAGATGTAATATATATATATATATATATATATATATATATATATATACATATCCTAAAAGAGTGGGTCACGGCTTGATGACCATGGGAAAATGTGTGTCCCATGGCCAAACCAGTTGAGAACCACTGTTTATCCTGTTTTTATGGACAACAAGGGTAATTATGACTTTTTATTTCACAAATTACGAGTTTATATCTCACAATTCAACCTTTTTTTGCACTTCTGAGAAAAAAAAAAGTCACAATTTGAACTTTTAGAGGACACTTCGAAGGAAAAAAGTCACAATTGCAAGATATAAACTCATAATTGTGAGATATAAACTAAGAATTCTGATTTAGTTTCTCGCAATTCTGAGTTTACATCTCCCAATTCTGTTTTTCCCCCCGTCCTGGAATAAAAAATAAAACGTGTAA
Source organism: Sinocyclocheilus anshuiensis (assembly GCF_001515605.1). Lineage (NCBI taxonomy): Eukaryota > Metazoa > Chordata > Actinopteri > Cypriniformes > Cyprinidae > Sinocyclocheilus > Sinocyclocheilus anshuiensis. Next base: position 72,049 of record NW_015557155.1, read on the forward strand.
CTGCTACTTTTTATTTTGCATTTCTAACTTTTTCTGGCAATTATGAGTTTATATCTCACAATTCAAACTTTTTTCACAATTCTGAGAAGAAAAAATATATAATTGCAAGAAAAAAAGTCTGAATTGTGAGATAAAAAGTTGCATTTACTTTTTAAATTTATTATTCAATGGTGAAAAGAAGCTTCCATAGTTTTTAGCTAATAAGAGAACAAAACTAAATATAATTAGTAACACGCCTACCATCCAATAACTGCAATAAGCTTTGTGCTTTGATATTTTTGACATGAAACAAAGTCTTAGTTTTCAAATTCTGTCAATTTTAACGAAATTCAAACAAAAAATGTCGATTTGACACACTTTAATGTGACGTGTCAGATCGCTGTAGCTGCCTCAGCTTAAAAAACTGCCTGCGTACAACTTAAATGCTTATATACACTGAAAAAAAATGTACTCAGAAATCGTTAGTAAATTTCACAATTACAAAGAAAACGCAAGTAACACATTGAATGAAATGTGACATTTTGAAGCAGAAAAACTGAAATAGTATTTTCTTGTAAAATATACTCCAATATCTTTATTTTAAACTTTGAAAAAAGAAATACAGTGTACAACTCAGTGTTTATTATTAAGTAAATTTGAATATTAATTACTAGATTATTAAATACAATTTATTTTGAGTTTTGTTTTTCAAATTAAATTAAACTCTTGATGCTGGTTTTGGTATTTCAGCAAAAAATTACTTTGTGTTTCACATTTTTTATTTTATTTTATCTTATTTTATGTTTTTATGTGGAGCACAAAAGCAAAAGTTTAGCGGAACGTTCACACTGCTCATTTCCAAATGATAAATGTAAATTCCTGTCTGTTTCTCGTTTTCTCTCAGTGACCTTGTCCTACCTGTTGTCTGTAGATGGAGAAATAGTCATGTGATCCGGCCTCAGCGTGTGGCTTGCTCATGAGGCAGTAGTTTCTCAAACAAGTGACCCACTTAGCAGAACCGTCCACTCTCTGCTGCAAACAGACCGTCAAATACGCTGTGTAGTAGTTCTTGAACGAGATTTCCTGAATCTAGACAGAAGCACAGGAGATATTGCAGCATAAGGTGTGTATTGGGCATTAATAAACCCATGCCTGTCGATCAATAATTGCAATCTTTATGAACTGATGTGAGAGATACTCACGTTCACAGGCTCGGCAAGGGTGATGTCTGTTATATAGACACCAGGGCGAGATGAATCAGATACAGCGTCTCCGATCTGCAGCGCCACAGGTGATTTTATTGTGCAGCTCACTGCTTTAGCACTCATGATTGACCTGTGATAAGAAAAAAATAAAAAATAAAACTCTAAAAAATGTTATTAAACTGCGGCCCTTAAACGGTTTAAACTTCACAAGTAACGGATCCATGTTATTGATCAAGACACATAGCGTCAGGCTTTATTATTAATAGAATTTCTTAAATATAGAATTTCAGTTTTTTTCCAATCAAAAAAATAAAAAAATAAAAAAATAAGCCATTTCCCCTGTTGTTTTGAGACCTTATTCCAATATATATATATATATATATATATATATATATAAATATATATACTGTATGTGTGTGTATATATATATATATTTTATTTTTATTTATTTTTTTTATTACAGTTATCTTTGTTGTTACTAGCTGTATAATAATAAAAACAGCAACAACAATAATTATAATAATAATAAGTAGTGTTCACTTGAGAATAAATGTTATTAAAAATAACATTAAAAAAGAAAATCTAGTAATTCTTCTACAACATATCTATATTAACAAAAAAAATGTTATTGAATAGCTCTCAACAATAATTTAAACTACAAAAATAATTAACACAATCCATAAAACTACACTGGAACATGAATGCTAATTAAACTGCATTATAAGTGTTATGAGAATAAAATCCATGAGTGCAAATAGTATGTAGTTTAAATCTTATTAACAATACTTACCAAAACTGACAATATGTATGAAAACTATACATTTAAACAATATTTATGTCCTCATGTCGATACATTTACAAATCTTACAAAGCATTTTGAAATCATTTTAAATTATCAGAATTTTGTCTTGTATGTTTGAATCAGCATTGCTATTATTTAATAAAATGTGTGTCTGCTTTTAACCCTGGATGGCAGAATAAACAAATCTGATCAAAGCATTTGGAACAAAAAAAATGCAATTAATGGTGAGATGCCAAAAAAACAGGACCTGTATGGCAAAAAGGGCGTTATGAGTATAACGCGTCTATGTTGCCTAAACATGCTGTCTATGTAGGCAGCGTTTGAGTTTTTAAACACGGACAGTAACATTACATATCACTGCAGTGCTTACTATATTCAGATGTCTGACTCGCTCTTTGGACTAAATTTACCTTGTATCAAAATAGCCGACTCATACCCTTAAATGGTGCTGAGGCGATTTGGAGCAGCAGTGTCATTGAGTCTCCTGCGCTGGAGCTGGAAGCAGCTTTATGGTTTTATGTGTTGATAGTTGGAGCTCCGCTTGTCTCTTCCGGTCCGCTGTGTGTGTGTGTGTGTGTGTGTGTGTGTGTGTGTGTGTGTGTGTGCATGCATGACGTGTTTTTCTTAAAGGGCCAGTGTCATTACAGTAAACAATCAATGCCTTATCAAAGAAACCATCATTACAGAATTATACAGAACAATCAGTAGCATAATAATGACGATGATTATTATTATAATCACAATGGAAATCTGTTGTTTATTTTCATGATTTTAGAAGGAAAAAACAAACAAACATAAAAACTAGCAGTTCCGATATACATATCTATATTTTAAAATATATTGTTGGTTATTTAATGGCATTTCAGCAGTAATTTAAACTATAAAACGATTAACACTATTACCAATGTTACAATTATCACGAAATATGTTTCTTCCCCTCAAGCATGTTACATCTCTCTTATTGTGTAAATACTTATTTATCAATGCTGAATCCAATGAGTTGAAGCAGTTCATGAAAAAGTTACAGGTTAAAAAAATGGCAAATAATTTAATAAATGTGTGGTTTTTGTGCATAATTCAATCGTAAATTATGTAATATAGACTCAGAATTTATGGTCAAGCTCAGTTCTGAAGTTTCCTTGTCTCAGCTCTATATGAGATATTTAAATGAGGATTTCTCTTCATACAATGCTGCAAAATGTGTTTTTTTTTATTACAATTATTTTTTCTATGCCACTACTCACAGTCACCGGCAGAGGGCAATAACGCTCTTCGGTTACAAACTCACATGTCCCGTGTACAGTATGTACTGAATCCTCTATGATTGGCTTCATCTCTTATATAAAACACATTTCTGTTCCACCAACGTGTCTATTGTTCGGCATGCATGACATAAAATACTGTTTCTGTCAAAGTCGTGATAATTAAGGATGCATAATTAGTCATGAGATTCATACAAAACCCATTGTTGATTTAATATGCCGGGCCCTGTGCAGAAATAAAAGTTTTTTTGTTTTTTTTTTGATAAAAAGCATTAATAGCTTATACAATACTTTTTTGTCGTTAGTATGTGTGTCAAGTCTATAAGTGCATACGCATTGTTTTATTAGCCTATTTATAATATATTTAATTGTTACTTATTATATTATTGTTTTTTTTTCTTTTTTCTATTAATTCTTTTTCCTGTAGACTCGTAACGTAAATTAAGAGTAAACGTTGAATTGACAGCCGTAGTTTATTATTATTACTATAAAGATCGATAACTATTATTATTGTTTTTTTTGTTGTTGTTTTTTAACTAAATAAATGCCCACACCCTCATGCACGCCTCACTTTGTCATTGCACAGAAATGAGTAACAAATTCAAAAACCAGCTCTTCCCAGGTTCGCTATGGGAAACGGAAAATACAGTATTCTCCCAGCTGGCCCGTGTCTGGCCTACTGGAGCAGGTAGTATTTAGGCGCAGGGTTTGTGCACAGTCATGTTTCCGTGTTACTTCATCTCAACCGGAGTTTTTTGGCCAGAGAATCAAACACCCCCTCAGAGACACGCTTCATGGTTCGCTCTGGCTGAAAGCAATGGAAAACACCTTCAAGGCTAGCCTAGAGGAAGGGAAGACGACTCGGAGGGGAAGGATTTATCATCAAACATGTTTCCAAACGAGTCACTGTGAGCCAGGCGACTCAAACAGCGCGTCTGACTAGGCCAGGCGTTGACATGATCGGCGGGAGCTGTATTTTGTTTGCTTGTTTAGTTGGATTTCAGGCTCTTCCCACACTCCCACACATACCTAAAACTGTATCTTAAGCATTTCTTTCCATCAAAAACACGTTGTCTAGCCTGTAAGACGAATATTCGGCACGATAAACATTTGAACTAGATTGGTGAATGTTAATATACTGTTAGACCACAAACATTCACATGACATCAGTCCAATGGTTTATTTATTTATTTTTATTTTTTTAAGGTGAACCATTCTAATGTTTTTTTTTTTTTTTTTTATCGTACTGTGAAGAAAATTGGTCTGAAAACACAAATCCCATTAAAAAAAACGGACCGGGTTTTGTGCCGAACATTCATGTTGAGCAGGGGCGCCGCTATGGTTTCTGGGCCCCCTGAACAGCATATTGACTCGGGCCCCCTCCGCAATCGCGTTCCGGGCCCCCTCTCCCTCGTCGGGCCCTTGGAATCATCCTAACCTTCCCCCACCCCCATTACGGCACCCCTGGATGTGAGGCTTTTCCCATTAACAAAACTGTTATGAAAATGTTATTTATGAATGTTCTCAGAACATTCAAACTGTCTAGTTTTTTGTTGTTGTTTTTGTTTTTGCATTAAGGGAATGTTCAATTTTATCTTTTTGGAAACATTATGATAACGTTACTTTTGAATGTTCTCTGAATAATCTGAAACAAAATAACATTTTAAAAAATATTAGACTAACGTTAGGGTGACCGTACATTCTCTTTTCCGACTTTCTGAGATTTCTAAATTGCCAAAAATGTCAGGTTTTTGTTCTGTTTCCTGTTGACAGGTTCTTCACAGTCCTAATACATTATATGTGTGCATTTTCATTGCTTTGCCCATTCAATGGAAGTTGTGGCCTAATGGTTAGAGAGTCAGACTTGTAACCCGAAGGTTGCGGGTTCGAGTCTCAGGTCTGGTAGGGATTGTAGGTGGGGGGAGTGAATGTACAGTGCTCTCTTCCACTCTCAATACCATGACTGAGGTGAGACCCTTGAGCAAGGCACCGAACCCCCAACTGCTGCCCGGGCACCGCAGCAAAAATGGCTGCCCACTGCTCCGGGTGGAACTGGACACCCCTGACATCTGATTGGCCACCTGGGTGCCACCCCAAAGTTTAATATGCTACTATTTCATTTTCTTTGTTTAATCGTACTGAAAGAAGCATTTATTTAAGCCTCGCATCTCATCTGGTGTAGCTTCCAGCCTCTGCTAACTCTCACGCTAACTAACACTGCTAACTCTTACTTTTCTTATGCCGTGAAAAACATCGCAGGCCACAGACAACGTGCTTAGAGACAAGACAGAACAGGTTACTTTTGATAATAGGAAACAATCTCTCAGTATTCAAATTATGTTCGTTTTACTAAAGGGGTCATATGATGCGATTTCAAGTTTTCCTTTCTCTTTAGAGTGTTGCAAGCTGTTCGTTCATAGATAAGATCCCTAAAGCTGCAAAGACTAAAGTCTCAAACCCAAAGAGATATTCTTTATAAAAGAGGCTCGTCCAGACTCGTAACGTAAATTAAGAGTAAACGTTGAATTGACAGCCGTAGTTTATTATTATTACTATAAAGATCGATAACTATTATTATTGTTTTTTTTGTTGTTGTTTTTTAACTAAATAAATGCCCACACCCTCATGCACGCCTCACTTTGTCATTGCACAGAAATGAGTAACAAATTCAAAAACCAGCTCTTCCCAGGTTCGCTATGGGAAACGGAAAATACAGTATTCTCCCAGCTGGCCCGTGTCTGGCCTACTGGAGCAGGTAGTATTTAGGCGCAGGGTTTGTGCACAGTCATGTTTCCGTGTTACTTCATCTCAACCGGAGTTTTTTGGCCAGAGAATCAAACACCCCCTCAGAGACACGCTTCATGGTTCGCTCTGGCTGAAAGCAATGGAAAACACCTTCAAGGCTAGCCTAGAGGAAGGGAAGACGACTCGGAGGGGAAGGATTTATCATCAAACATGTTTCCAAACGAGTCACTGTGAGCCAGGCGACTCAAACAGCGCGTCTGACTAGGCCAGGCGTTGACATGATCGGCGGGAGCTGTATTTTGTTTGCTTGTTTAGTTGGATTTCAGGCTCTTCCCACACTCCCACACATACCTAAAACTGTATCTTAAGCATTTCTTTCCATCAAAAACACGTTGTCTAGCCTGTAAGACGAATATTCGGCACGATAAACATTTGAACTAGATTGGTGAATGTTAATATACTGTTAGACCACAAACATTCACATGACATCAGTCCAATGGTTTATTTATTTATTTTTATTTTTTTAAGGTGAACCATTCTAATGTTTTTTTTTTTTTTTTTTATCGTACTGTGAAGAAAATTGGTCTGAAAACACAAATCCCATTAAAAAAAACGGACCGGGTTTTGTGCCGAACATTCATGTTGAGCAGGGGCGCCGCTATGGTTTCTGGGCCCCCTGAACAGCATATTGACTCGGGCCCCCTCCGCAATCGCGTTCCGGGCCCCCTCTCCCTCGTCGGGCCCTTGGAATCATCCTAACCTTCCCCCACCCCCATTACGGCACCCCTGGATGTGAGGCTTTTCCCATTAACAAAACTGTTATGAAAATGTTATTTATGAATGTTCTCAGAACATTCAAACTGTCTAGTTTTTTGTTGTTGTTTTTGTTTTTGCATTAAGGGAATGTTCAATTTTATCTTTTTGGAAACATTATGATAACGTTACTTTTGAATGTTCTCTGAATAATCTGAAACAAAATAACATTTTAAAAAATATTAGACTAACGTTAGGGTGACCGTACATTCTCTTTTCCGACTTTCTGAGATTTCTAAATTGCCAAAAATGTCAGGTTTTTGTTCTGTTTCCTGTTGACAGGTTCTTCACAGTCCTAATACATTATATGTGTGCATTTTCATTGCTTTGCCCATTCAATGGAAGTTGTGGCCTAATGGTTAGAGAGTCAGACTTGTAACCCGAAGGTTGCGGGTTCGAGTCTCAGGTCTGGTAGGGATTGTAGGTGGGGGGAGTGAATGTACAGTGCTCTCTTCCACTCTCAATACCATGACTGAGGTGAGACCCTTGAGCAAGGCACCGAACCCCCAACTGCTGCCCGGGCACCGCAGCAAAAATGGCTGCCCACTGCTCCGGGTGGAACTGGACACCCCTGACATCTGATTGGCCACCTGGGTGCCACCCCAAAGTTTAATATGCTACTATTTCATTTTCTTTGTTTAATCGTACTGAAAGAAGCATTTATTTAAGCCTCGCATCTCATCTGGTGTAGCTTCCAGCCTCTGCTAACTCTCACGCTAACTAACACTGCTAACTCTTACTTTTCTTATGCCGTGAAAAACATCGCAGGCCACAGACAACGTGCTTAGAGACAAGACAGAACAGGTTACTTTTGATAATAGGAAACAATCTCTCAGTATTCAAATTATGTTCGTTTTACTAAAGGGGTCATATGATGCGATTTCAAGTTTTCCTTTCTCTTTAGAGTGTTGCAAGCTGTTCGTTCATAGATAAGATCCCTAAAGCTGCAAAGACTAAAGTCTCAAACCCAAAGAGATATTCTTTATAAAAAAGGCTCGTCCATGCATAAGACATCCTAAAACACCTCGTTTAAACCCGCCCCCACATATCTACGTCACGATGTGGGAAGATTTGCATAACACCGCCCAAATGTTCACACTCACAGACTGTAAGTACGTTTTCATTTTTAAAGGATTTGCCACTGATGATTCAAACGCGAGTTTTGAGCAGTGTAGAGTAGGGCTTGTTGTTTGTCATTTCTCCGATCACAAATGTTGTTTATGTTTACGCGGCACGATGCAACGCAATGCGTAAAAAGACAGTATGTCATTATAATCCGTAATTATGTCCCCACTGGATGCAACAAATGTCTCGTTTATAATGGGGTTTATTGGTTTTGTCTCGTCGCGCCGGGACACGGCCTCACAGTATGGTGAGGGGCGTAACATTTCTGTCACACGCTTGAGGTATTCAGCCAATCACAACGCACTGGATAGCTGGCCAATCAGAGCACACCTCGCTTTTCAGAACGATGAGCTTTGTAAAAATCGAAACGTTTCAGAAAGGCGGGGCATAGAGGAACAACAATAATGTAAAGTATGTGGAAAATAATGTGTTTTTTGAACCTTAAACCGCATAAACACATTGCATTACACCAAATACACAAAATAATGTTCTTTTTA
>NW_015557155.1:81260-99061 GCF_001515605.1 Sinocyclocheilus anshuiensis
CAACGCACTGGATAGCTGGCCAATCAGAGCACACCTCGCTTTTCAGAACGATGAGCTTTGTAAAAATCGAAACGTTTCAGAAAGGCGGGGCATAGAGGAACAACAATAATGTAAAGTATGTGGAAAATAATGTGTTTTTTGAACCTTAAACCGCATAAACACATTGCATTACACCAAATACACAAAATAATGTTCTTTTTAGCAACGTCATATGACTCCTTTAATGTCTCCATTGTTGTTCAGTCGATGTGCAAGTAGGATGGTTGGTCGGTGTAGTATTTGATCCGTCCTTCCTCCGCTGCATTGTACCCAAACTCTCAGCTACAAAAAAAACAAAAAAAAAAAACACAGACAGGGCAAATTAACTTGTGAAATATTATTATGGTAGTGCATCAAAATTCAGTGTCATCAGTTTGCCAAAAAGAACACAGAATGTTTTACGCACCATTTACACGTGGTAGTGAACTTTTCTTTAGTACCAGCTAACATTTTGAAAATACGAACATTTCCATGAATTCGGCAGAACGGCTTTACGAACGATTTACACAAAAATTCATTCTGCTCGTGTTTCATGAATGAGGCCAAATGTCTGCATGCTATTGGTCAAACTACTTTTCAGTCATTATCTTCAGCAAGTATGAAAAAAAAAAAAAAAGTTAAACAAAGCCAAAACCTGGATATTCTAGGCAATTTAAAAATGCAGACCAGGACATGTCAAGAAATGTAGGATGTATGGTCACCCTGGCTAACATCCAACTAAAATGTTTAAGAAACAAAAAACATTTCATAATTATACAGTATATATAAACATATAGAGGATATATAAACATACAGTGCTTATAGAAAATCATCATATCCTGTGAAAACCTTTACCTTTTGTCACATTACACCCTGGAAAATAAAATAAATTAAGTCTAACTTTTTTGAGTTGCATGTACACTTATAACCCTCATCATTAATAAAGTAAAAATATCATTTAAAAAAAAATTCTGAAGGATTATTAAAAATGAATCAGTGAAATGCCTGTTTTTGGTAAAGTGATCAGCCCCTTATAGTATACCATTATAAACTTGCTCAGGTGCAAGCAATCGACTTCCAGATTAAACACCAGGCTAATTGCCCCACCTGACATCAATAGAAGTAGTGTTGATTACTTCAGAATAAAACGACATGTTTCTTGAAGATTCCACTGTTAGTAGTGCATGGTATGGCAAATAATTCACCGTGGTTGGGAAAGTGCTTTGAAAAGACTTCTGGGATAAAGTTGTAGAAAGGCACAAGTTAGGAGAAGGCTTCAAAAACATTTCAAAGGCTTTAGCTATCCCTCGGAGTAATGTTCAGAGCATCAAGAAGTGGAAAACGTATGGCACCACCAGCACATTGCCTAGATCAGATGACAGAGCCAGGAGGACATTGATAAGTGAACCTACCAGGAGGCCAAAGGAAACTTTGAAGGGCTTACATAAGGCTTTATGGTTGGGTCTGGTCAGTCTGTGCATGTGACTCTCCCAAGCTTTACACAAAGCTGGCCTGTATGGCATGGTGGCACGAAAGAACCCTTTCCTAAAAAAAAAGTGTCACACTCAGTCTCGTGTGCGCTATGCAAAAACACATTTGGAAGAGTCTGATACCTTCTGGCAAAAGCTGCTATGGTCTGATGAGATCACAACTGACCTTTTTGGACTGAAATCCAAGCGCTATGTTTAGCGAAAAGCAAACCCCGCACACCACCCAAAACACACCATACCTACTGTGAAGCATGGTGGTGGCAGCATTATGTTGTGGAGGTGTTTTTCTTAAGCTGGGACTGGGCGATTGGTCAAGATTGAAGGGAAAATGGATGCTGCCAAGTACATCCAAATTCTTGAGGAAAACCTGCGTCCCTCTGCTAGACAGCTGAAGATGAGCAGGTCATTCACCTTCCAACACAACATTGACCCTAAACCAGGGGTCACCAAACTCGGTCCTGGAGGGCCGGTGTCCTGCAGAGTTTAGCTCCAACCCTAATCAAACACACCTGAACCAGTTAATTAAGGTCTTAATAGGTATACTTGCAAGTTGGCAAGTTGGGGCTAAACTCTGCAGGATACCGGCCCTCCAGGACCAAGTTTGGTGACCCCTGCCCTAAACATACTGCCAAAAACAACAACAAAATAGCTTGAGGATAAGAAGGTGAATGTCCTTGAGCCCTGACTTAAATCCAATCGAAACTCTGTGGATGGATTTGAAGAGAGCAGTCCATTGCCGCTCACCACAGAATTGGACTGAACTTGAGCAATTCCGCAAGGAACAATGGGCAAATATTCCCCAATCAAGGTGTGCAAAGCTAGTACAGACATATCCAAAAAGACTGATGGCTGTAATTAAAGCAAAAGGTGGCTCTATGAAGTATTAAATCAAGGGAATGATGACTTTTCCAACCCTGCTATTCTATTTTTTTTATTATTATTAATTTTCAGAACTGTTGTTTTTTCTTTCATTGGTTTGATGTTGTAAGACCAAAATTGTAAATAAAGCCGGAAAAGTTATTTGGGATGGTGTTTGATTTCAGGCTGTATGACAAATAAAGTAACTATTTCAAAGGGATATGATGATTTTCTATAGGCACTGTATAGACATATTTTGCTAACGTTTTGATAACGTTATTAAAGACAAGATAACTTTGAACTAACGTTCTATTCACGTTCCTGGATTGACTTTTATATTCATAATATTGCTTTCTCCAGTGAAAAAGTCGCCTTGTCTGAATCGGGAGGGAAATATGCACAGATCAAGCATTATTTACAAGCCAAAACAGTCTAAAGTTAAAATGCCTTGATGGATTTGTTTGTTACAAACATGCAGCTTTTCACTTCACAAGATGTTAACTGATGGACTGTGTGAATTACTTGTGGATTATTGTGATGTTTTTATCAGCTGGTTGGACTCTCATTCTGACGGCACCCATTCACTGCAGAGCATCCACTGGTGAGCAAGTGATGTGATGCTAAGTGTCTCCAAATCTGAAAAATTAATCTTTCAGGATGGCCTGAGGGTGAGTCAGATTTCATTTTTGGGAGAATTATTCTTCTAATGTCGAGGGAGAATCAGATTTCTCACATCATGACATATTTTGCAACTCAGTGACACACAGGATGCTGGCTGGCCAAACAATTGTAAAGTACATTTCCGGTGTAAAGTTGAATTGTGCCATTTCTGCACAACTAGCATGAAAGGACCTGTAAAATGACAATGATTGGCTGTCAAAAAAACACTCACCTAATTGGTTGAGGCAGTGTTGCTGTTGGCAGGCAGGTCAGAACTCTCAAACAAACTACTCTGTTTTGATAGTGGCTACTAATAGTAGTACTAGATAGTGTACTAATAGTTGTCTCTCCAGAAAATTATTTTAACGTTTGAAAAAAAAAAAAAAGGTAAAATGTTCAGTATCTCGACAAATATGTTATATCTCTTCTGAATCTGTGCAAATGTTTCCATTAGGAATATATAAACATCAGCAAAACATGAGAGGGATTTTTGCATATGGCTGGTTTTTGGTTGTGCTGCGCTCAGTTTATATCCCAATTCCCATTTAAAGGGAGCCTCTGCTTTATGAATAATAGATGCTTTTTGTGTAGCATACTTAGGTCATTTAGGACTTTGTATATGAAAGTGCTGCTAAAACGTTACAGGCCCATTTCCTTGAGCTCAAATGTCACTTCCGTCTCAGCATTTGTGTTGTAGTTTAAGAAAAATCCTATCTGCTTTATTGAGGAAACAATTTTTATCAGGGCGACATTGAAAAGGGAGACAGCGAATGCATGCTGCAGATGCTATTATCAAGAGATCCATTAACTGTATCGCTGTGTGAAGAATGGTGACAAATTGTGGATGTGTTCATTGTGCGTGCATTGTGAATCAGGGTCTGCATCAGGGGAAACATGCTGCTAAGTGCTTTCAGTCAATGCTTGTGCTAAGCTGATTGAAGTATTGTGGACCATTTTGAAAGAAAAGAAACATTTTCTTCTTTCATTATTTTTGTATCTGGTTTGAATATTTGGATGGTTTTGTGAATGGTTTTCTCTTGGAAATTGCTTGGAGTTTGGTTAAGAATCAAGGCAGTAATGGGAAAGCTGAGAGAACGGATCCACAGAGGTCAAATTCAGTGTTTTAGTCTTTTAGTGCAAATGTCTTTTACATTTAGTTAATATTTTGTCATTTCATGTTTATTAGGTTCATTTGTGGCATTTCTGACTGAAATACATATAGCTCTCATATCCTCTCGTCTGTGCAGATAAAAGATGTAATATCGGATTTATGTTGCACCTATAGCTGAATAATCTTAAAAGAGTAGTTCACACAAAAATTACAATTTGCTGAACATGTACTCATCCTCAGGTCATCCAAGATGTGGATGAGTTTGTTTCTTCATCAGATTTGGAGAAATGTAGTTTTGCATCACTTGCTCACCAATGGATGCTCTGCAGTGAATGGGTGCCGTCAGAATGAGAGTCCAAACAGCTGATAAAAACATCACAATAATCCACAAGTAATCCACACCACTCCAGTCCATCAGTTAACACCTTGTGAAGTGAAAATCTGCATGTCTGTCAGAAACAGACTCTGTCATCAATAGGTTTTAACTTGAAACTGTCGCTTCTGGCCAAAACACGAGTCCATGATCCATAATAATGCTTTCTCCAGTGAAGAAGTCCATTTCCTGTTGTCCTCGAACATCAAAGTCCACTGACATATTTGTTTTGAGCTGTTTTGGACTGTGAACTGAAGAAAGAAATATTATGGATAGAGAAGCAACGGTTTGAAATTAAAAGCATCTTGAAGATCTTGAAAAGCATCAAGATTTGTTTCATCTTTTGTCTTCACAAGACATTAACTGCTGGACTGAAGTGGTGTGGATTACTTGTGGATTATTGTGATGTTTGTATCAGCTGTTTGGACTCTCATTCTGACGGCACCCATTCACTGCAGAGGATCCATTGGTGAACAAGTGATGAAATGCTACATTTCTCCAATCTGATGAAGAAACAAACTCATCTATATCTTGGATGACCTGAGGGTCAGTACATTTTGAGAAAATTTTCATTTTTGTGTGAACAATTCCTTAAAATAGGATGCATTTGAGTGCTAATTAACCAACAGCAAAGCATCTGAGTTCAAAATTATTTCAGCTCAAGCACATCAATCCCAAACATACTATGGTCTAATCATCTAAGTTAGTCTTTTAATATATTTCTTCTTCTAAAAAACAAGTTTTCAAAAATAATAATAATAATAATAATAATATTTATTAATTAATTATCACTATGATACGTCTTTTTTGCCTCATCTTCATAATCTTCAACAAACTAGATTTACAGTGTTGGAGAACTGAAGCAACATTGGCTGGTACAGAAATAAAAATCATACATCTCTCCCTGTCACTCACGCGTCTTGATTTGAGCAGTCTGGCAAAGGTAATGTTTTTCCTGAGAAACGGTGCGAACCCAGCAGCCACCTGTGGTTAACCTTCATCTGCGCTAGAATTAACCTCCTGTCAGACCACTGACGTTACAATCTCCTCTGTTGTGACTTCTGTGCTTTTAATAATACACATATACTGTACATACACTTCACCCTTTCTTGCTCTAACCATTTGTGAGAGATGTTTCTGTTGTAAGAACTGTTTCTATACATGTGGATTATTATTGATTGATTTCACAATTATTTTAATTTAAAGTCATGTATTTACTTTTTTTTTTTTTTTTTTTTTTTTTTTTTTTTTTTTGCATTGTGACATTTATTTTGCATTTATCACATTTCCTTTTTCCCAAAAATGTAATTTCTGTAATCCAACCCGGTGTTTTACTTTTGAGTATGTTTAAAATTCTCATATTTCTCAATGATGATCATCATTAAATTCTCATTTCTGTCATGACATCTCTCGGCGGGATTGGCATGGTAATGTACATGACAGTGTTAATGTATTTGGTCTTGGCGGAATAGATCTGCTACGCTGCTAAGTACCGAGACTTGCTACTGCCAATACATCCACAACATGCTGCTGTAAACATGTAAGAAATATTGCTGCTGCAAATATAACATACATGAAATAACCCCCATATAGCATACATGAATCACCCCGTAGCAGATCTATACAGGTGGAGCTGGGGAAGGTGGAGGGTTTCTGAAGCAAGCTGCAACTGCTACGGCAAGCACTAGTCATATATTTTAATGTTGAGCAGCGAGCTCATTGGCTACCGATACAGGAGAGAACCAATCAGCTGTGCCATGTGATAATGATGTCATTAGGTCAGATTGAGTTTGACCTATCGGACTGCGCCATCTAGAGTTTCATGCCAGAACTCTGTATTTCTTTAATATAGTTATGAAAAGCATCATATTCTGATAATAATTATTGTTTGTTAATTAAAATGAGCATAAATTTATTTTAGTACTGCACATAGCTCTTTATGGTATATGTCACGTTTGTCTTTTTTATTGAAAACTGACAGTAATATCTCTTTAAATTAATAAGTTGAATTTATGAGTTAATTTCTCATAATTGTGATATTTTATATCACAATTTGACTATTTCCTGCAAAATATGACAATTTATATGAGTAATATTTTAGTATAACTGAGATATATCATATTACTGTAGATTTTAATTCATATTCTAAATTATTTTGTATATTTTATATCTCAGTTTTTTTATTCTAATTTTAGGTAAAGTTTTAGTTAATTTAGTTAATCACGTTAAACTAATAGAAAATTATGTTACCTTGGCAACTAGAAATAAATAACTTTGATTTGTGTTATATTTGATTATATTTCATTTCTTATTTTTCCAAGTAACAAAAACTTTTTTTTGTTAACTATAATAACTCTGTGATATGTTACATTATGTGATATGTTATTGCAGTTCATATGCAATTCATACACACAGTGACTCAAATACACCTCTTTTATGACAAACATTTTATATTGTTTTATGATAATCTTTTAATTAATAAAAAAATATTAAAAGAAATAGATTATTTTTTTAGGGACATAAAGTTTGTGTGTGTGTGTGTGTGTGTGTGTGTGTGTGTGTGTATATACATACATGCATACATATACTATTAAATACTATATATTATTATGATAGTATTATATAAAATTTGTCATATTTTGAATTAACATTTTATATTTTATGTCAATTTCTAGTAGATCGATCTATCTATCTATCTATCTATCTATCTATCTATCTATCTATCTATCTATCTATCTATCTATCTCATACAGCCTGCATATGATTTGCTTTCAAAATGTTCCTATGAAGTTGTCATGGTGACGGAAGGTTTTATTGCGTTTTGCTCTCCATCATCTGCCCAAAGGAAGTGTCCTCCAGTGTTTTGGAGGGAAGTTCAATGGTGTGGCGATGGGGCAAGGAATGGACACAAAGGGTCATTGGTTTTCAAAGCCGTGGTAAATCTGGTTTGGCTGGTTTCTAGGTCGAGTGAAGAGGCAATTTTGTGGCTTATAAGCTTGTAGTTGGTGACCCAAAGTGGCCTTGCGGTTTTGATGTAAAAAGTCCCGCAGCAGCTGCCCCATGTAATCCCTCCTGGCAGACATTCTGGCCTGGTTTAACTTAGCCTTGACCACTTGAATCGCTCCTTGTTTCTCTCCAGCTCCCTCGGGTCTCTGGAGAACCTGTTCGTTTTCGAATGCGATGGCTGCTTTCTTGAGGAGAGTGAAATATAGGAGTTGACAGTATCGGTAAATCAATCCGTGCTGGAGCATGCATCTCTAGAGGCGTCCAAGTCAGTAATGTGAAAGCGGTCCTGCACTGCACCTGTTGCTGTCTGTCGCTGGCTGTTTGCTCTGGAAAGCCTGGCCCAGTTCAGCCTCTTCCTGCGGGACAGGATCAGTGTGATTATAGTATGATCCGCTAGCAGGCTTTAGAAAAAACACAACATAGATTTCTGTCTCTCTCTTAAAGCTGTAGAAGGTGTAGTTTGTGGTTCAAGGTTTGTTGTGTCCTATCGCTTTATTCAAAAATAATGCAATCATGTAATTCATACACAGAAATGACTTATACATTTTAATTTCTATATTAAAATTTGTTTTGATACTTTTTTTAGAGAGAAAAAAGTGAGTATTTACAAATATATTGAATTAGCTTTTATTTAATTTAGCCTGTCCAGTTTTCATTGTAATTTTGCTTAAAAGTTAATGTGTATTTGTCATTTGTTTGTGTGTGTGTGTGTGTGTGTGTGTGTGTGTGTGTGCGCATGTCTATTAGAAATATTGATATTTAGTTTTATTAATTAATTTTTTTCTGTTTTAAGTTTACTAATTTTAGCAGTTCAACTTAAAAATTAGAAATGTTGCCTTGTCAGCTAACTAAAATAAGCTTCAGTCTGACACACAATGACTTGAATACATTTTTCATTTCCATATTAAAATTAATTGTAATTCATTTTAGTTTATCATTCATTTATTAAAGTTTTATTTTAATTTTAGTTTGATTTAGTAATTGTGCTTTTGTTATTTGTATTATTATATACATAACAAAAATCTGTTTAGCTTTATTTTTTTATTTCAGTTTTAGTTTTAGTAATTTTAGTAGTTCAACTTGAATAAAAAATTGAAATGTTGCCTTGGCAACTACACTGTAAAAAGTAATCATTGAATCTACTTGAGAAAAGCGAGTAAACATAACTGATTTTTAAAAATTTGTTGAATTTACTTAATTACACTGTGTTATGTGAACTTTCAGGTGGATGCAATAGTTAAACTAAACAACTTTAGTAAACAGTACTTAAGAGCATCTAGTTTGTTGGATTAAAGGTCTGTTTCCATTGTCTGGTGCAAAGAACAATGAATACAGTTTTAGAGTGAATACAATTTGAAATGGTGAAGGTTTTGTTTTGTTTTTTTTTTACAGATAGGGTTCTGAATCTTTTTTTCTTCAAGCTGTCAAATAACAGTAAGATTTCAGCTTTTTGGCTTGCCCACAAGCTGTTGCTGCCTGAATCTAGATTTACAAGGTGTCATAAAAGGGATGTTAATTTTTTTCTGTTTTCTATTTATTTCCTGAGTGCAGTATGTGCAATTTTTCTTACAGTGTTAAATTGTTGATTTGATAGCATGCCTAAAAAGTAATGACTTGAAGTAACATTGTTTTAAACAAATAAATGCCCTATTGTTGTGCTAACAATCTGTTTTCTGTCTTTGTATTAACAACTTCAAGTTTTGAGTACAGCTTACTTGAGAAATTTAAGGCAATCAGTTTCCACACATTTGTCTAGTAATGTGAACAAAGCAGACTTGTTAAGAGAACTGTTTTGTTTGAGTTCTGTGCACTAAGCTTAACTTAAATCTCTAAGTTGGTTGAACTTGTCAAATTGAGTTAGCAACACTCAAGTTTTCTGGTAAACATATACACAAGTTACCTATACAAAGTTACAGTAAGTTTTATTAAGCAAATTAGTTTATAATTTTTGAGTTGAGAAATTTGAGGCAATCAGTTTCCCAAGTTTTTCCAAGTAAGTTCAACTCATTACTTTTTACAGTGTAACTAAAATATGTTCTATAAATATGCTCTATAAGTTCTATAAATAAGTTTTCATTGAATAGTTAGCATAAAAGTTTAGCATAAAAAATGCTTAATTTATTCATATTTGAAAAAGCTTTTATTAACCAAAACATGGTGTGTCCAACTTGCAGAGCCAAGCAGAAAAAAAATAATTAAATAAATATCAGATAATTTGACATTTTCATGACAAGGTTGTTTCAGATTATAAAATGTCA
Source organism: Sinocyclocheilus anshuiensis (assembly GCF_001515605.1). Taxonomy (NCBI): domain Eukaryota; kingdom Metazoa; phylum Chordata; class Actinopteri; order Cypriniformes; family Cyprinidae; genus Sinocyclocheilus; species Sinocyclocheilus anshuiensis. The sequence goes on from NW_015557155.1 coordinate 91,035, forward strand.
TGCGGAGTGGCTTCCCAAAAAAAAAAAAAAAACCTAATGTTTATGACCAAAAAAATACTTAAATAAATACATTTTAAAATTACCATGAAAAATGTTTTTAAGTACCCTGACAATTTTATTTCTCTTGAACTGTGTCTGATGAGGTTACTAATGTTTATGAGGAGTTAAGGCTGGATTTTATGATTCAGGAGAGCTCCTCCATCTGACGAGCCTCGTGGGAGCAGTGACGGGAAAGGACAGCTTTGATAGTGTCAGTCACCGCCAAAAACACCTCCCACGGGACAAGTTGTATGGAATTACAACAACTCCGAGCTCCATCTGCGCTAATTCCTGGGGTGTTAAACATCACTTTCACACCCTCGCTGTGGCTGTACGCTGAGGCAATGACAATGAACTTAGTGAAGATATCTTAACCACTGGTGGACGAAGTACACAAATCAAGTACTTGAGTAAAAGTATAGATACCCTTATAAAATATTACTCCAGTAAATTATAAGTAGTCATTATCAATTTTACTTAAGTAAAGTACTTGAGTATTTTTAAGGTACTTAAACATGCAGCTTTTCACTTCTCCAGATTCTAACTGATGAACTGGAGTGGTGTGGATTATGGTGATGTTTTTATCAGCTGTTTGGACTCTCATTCTGACGGCACCCATTCACTGCAGAGCATCCATTGCTGAGACACTGATGCAATGCTACATTTCTACAAATCTGTTCTGATGAAGAAACAAGCTGATCTACCCAAAAATGTACTCAGCCATTTTTGGGTGAACTATTCCTTGAAGTATTAAAAGTATTGATTGATGAATCTTGTTTATTATTTCTTCTAGCCAGGACTAGTTCGATTAGTCAGCACTAAAAAGAAAGATTAGTGCAGACATTTAAAATATTTTGCTCTACAAATAAGCAAACTTTTTATCTGATTACCAAAACTTATCAAAACATTAAACTTCAAAGTGCTAAACTATCACTTAAGGTTACTGATAACTGAAGTGTGCAAACAAGTGAAATGATGTGCCATATATTATATTAGAAATGAGGAAAAACTAAATCTGTGTAAATAAGTGGCATCAAAAAATATAAAAAGTACAATTCAGCAGGTTCATTGACAAGAATGAGCTTGTTTATGAATCGGACATCTCTTGCGATTTCTTTAATATTTCAAAATAATGAGGAATGATATGCAGTGTTTTGCTATCATCGAGTTTTTATTAATATTTTAAATCAGTTTTGTTTTCTATTTTCATTTTAATCTTAAAGTTTTAGCAATTTTTGCTGTATGTCTGTCATTTTCATAGCTTTTATTAATTAAAGATATTTTAGTATATCAAGTTAAAGTAAATTAAAATAAGAAATTATAGCTGAAATAAGTGTTTTATTTATTTTTCAGTTAACCCTTTTCAAGTAACAAACAGTTTTTTTTTTTTGGTTTTTTTTTATGGTATCAGTTTCAGTTTTTAGTTACCCTGATGATACATTTTATGATATGTAGTTATGCTATGTTCTTATGATATGAGTAAAAAGTCAGATATTATGCTTTAGAATGGAATGGAATGGAATCCCAAAATAAAAATACACTAAAGTTACTCCGATACATTAAAAAAGTACTGAAGTACAGTAACAAAGCAAAGATACTTCAAATATAGGTTCAGGCTGAAATTATGTTCATATCTTTCTATTTTTATTCATTTATTTGTTTTAATTTCAGTACCAGTGAACAACAGTAGTTACTTTAAATCACTTTAAACATGCTTAACTTGCACTTCTTACAGTATGAGTAACTTTATGCCCCTTTAAACTTCATTGTTGTGACTTATTTGTGGCATATTCTACTCTCACATTAACTGTTTCTTCATGTGTAAAATATATTTAGTACGGATAGCAGCAGCACTACTATGAGTGACAGATTTCTAGCATCGCGTGCAGTATTCGGTCATATAGCGCTCAGCCCTATGAATATAAATACATACTCACTGCTGATGAATTTGAGCAGGTGGACAAATATTAATCAAGTCTAACCAGGTGTAAAATTCACTGTTCATATGTCCACTCATGCGCACGCTCTAACTGATGGCATATGACACTGGATAGTCAAATTTGATCAAGCGTAAATTTTAGCCTTGAGGGCCCCCGATTTTTCTTACTCGGAGCGCGCTGAAGGTTTACGGCCGAGCCGAGTGGCCCGCTGGCGAACTGCATCGATCTCGCTAATTATGACCATTATGAGACTGTTATTTCCTCTGTCCTAAGCACTGGAAGAGAGGGACAGAGGAGCTAGTCTGGCCGTGGAGATAATGCAGGATCCTAATCGTCAGGATCAGCTTCTAGCCTGTGCTGAAGGCTGTTTTGATGACTGTCACCTGCCCACACCAGCACAATAAATCTCAATAAAAGTATATATCAAGTCTCCAGAAATTGCAATGCAGTGCACTATCATGATTGATATTTAGTCCTGGATGTTTTCTGCCAGATCTCGGTGGGAGGGGGATTTGGATCGGAGGATTTCCGCACACAAACCTGCAGGGTTCATTCGATAGAGCCGTTTATATATATATATATATATATATATTAGGGCTGTCAATTGATATAAATTAAAATAAAATTACATATGTTGTTACATGGTAATACATCATTAATTACATGGTAATTAATCAAATGGATCACATACTGCTGTGAAAATAAAGATAATTCAGAGATATTATGTTATAATGTCAGATGAAATGATCGACCAGACCTGAATATATTATTTGTTTTATTTCCATGTCACAACATTTCATTTAATCCAGGTTTTAATCCAGTGTTTGCATAGTAGAGGGATATTCAGGGTTAAATTCAAGTTATGATCAGCCTAATTGTATAATTTAGTTTTATTACTATATGTAACAAGGACACTAAAATTCTTAATTTTACACAATTTTTTTTAATAAAAGCAAAAAATTAGGTTACGTTTAGGCACTCAGGGTCAAGATTTGGAGGCAGAAATGTCAAGCTTATAAATGTCAAGCTAATTGTTACTTGTATTAAAATCAACAGTCCTAAGTTGTATATGTTATTAAAATAGTATTTAAAAGTAAGGAAAAGGACACTGTAAAATAAAATTGTGCTACCAAAATAATTTCAACTCATCCTTTGTTTTTTTTTTTTTGTTTTTTTTTAAGGCTTTAAAAGCATAAATGTGAAGCTTATAATTTTATAAAAGCAACTACAGTACATTAATTCTTCTGTTAAAACGTGTGTATTGTCTGAACTGTAAGTTGTTTAAATTGTAATTTTTATGGTGATTTTAATGTTTATAGAGTGGCAGTGAAGTTACTGAATATACTGAAAAAGTATCGGAAAGGTTTTTTCTTTTTTTTCCCCCTAACTAAAAACATAAAACATGTTACCATACATATTGTTTACAACTTCTGACTAACTAGTATTTTAATGTTTACAAAATTCACTTCCATGGTAGTTTTTTTTTCCCCCTCTCTCCCAGAAAGGGAGCAAGTGCAAATAATTATTTTTGTGATAATCAACAGTATGCCACAAACGCTGCCGATTGAGCATAACCTGTAATCATATTTTTTAGGGAATTAACTTTCTTAAATGTTATTTCTTTTAGAATTAATCGTGTTAAATAATAGTGACAATCCTGATTTATATAATGAGCAATAAAACAGTATTCAAAATCAGCAAGAGCTCGACATTAAATAAATATATTATTTTTTCCAGGAACAAAATGGTGAAATTAGAGCTGCTCTGACAACAGGACTATCTTAGTGAAGTGTCACTCAAGTCAATTTCATCCAGTTATTCCCTGATTAAGTCATAATGAACATTTGTAATATCATCTCCAAATTCAATTGCTACTTAACACCTGAGTGCTTGTCAACCCTGGGAGTCTGTGAAAACACATGTACGCTAATGTTTCCTTCTAATCATCCGTAATATACGTATTTGTGAAATTGCGCTGAATGACGATGAGCAGGTAAAGCTGTCCTGCAGTCAGAAGCGGCAGCTCGGGGTGTCATTGTCTACCTCGGATGGAAAAAACGATCAGCTGAAGAGTCTTATTTGAATGCGTGGGGCAAGTGAGACCCGTGTCAGAGAGGAAATTTGCTTAAATTTCCCTTCTAGGCCCAAATCTTTCAATCAATCGGCGGCTCGCTTTACCAACAACTTCAGAGCATTCCAGCACAAAGTAACTAATCTCCTCGTAGGCTCTCTTGGCCCCCCAAACTTCAATGGGATCGTGCTGATGGTGGCTAATTTAATCTATGGGAAGCGGAAATTGCTGTCTGTCTCTGCCTCCTCTCAGCGAAAACGGAATTTAATCAGTACTTAATTGTTTCCCAGCCCTTGTTGTAATTCAATAACACGACCTACTCTTCAGATGTTATTTAAGACTGCTTTTATGCGGCGTAATGTTTCAGCTGCTGTCAAGCGTTCTGACGCTGGCAATCGAGGCCCGTCTTGATGCAAAAAGTGGCAGATAACCACTTGACTGATGGCGTTCGCTGATTGCTTGGACATGTATAATATTGAGCGGTTGTAATCACGTAAAATGACTTTTGTGGACAGTTGATGTTCAAACGCAACACTTGATTCGATGTGAGCGTTTATTTTGTTGCATGCAGTGCTTGGTCATGTTGATACGTGATTGACTCAAAGACACCTCAAGAAAAGTGTTTTCTACTCAAACAGGATTGTCACACCTTTCCATTGGAAAGAACGGAATTCTGTAATAAAGAATAATATCTTGTGGCAACAATATAATAATTAAACATCAAGAACAACATAAATGGCTCCAATATGAATGTCGGTTAAGTAAAACTGACTTTAAACAGCCTGATTTCACGGGAAAACAAATATTTTATGATTTTTGTTCATTGGCACGATGTGAATTGTACAAAAAGGAATGATAACCATCAGTGGAGCCTATGAAAATGTAGAGATGAGAGTATATGAGTTAAAAAAAAAATATATAAATTAAATTGTTACGAATTACCATGATTTTGTGCCGTTTAAAACAGTACCTTCGTTTATTTACATATGAAATAAATAAATGTAACAGAGACGCTGGAGTTTGGTTAGAATCCATGAGCGGAAGTTTATTAAAGGTCAAGGCTTTAAACAGATGTCGATAATCAGGCAGAGGGTCAAAGTCAGAGAAGCAGGCAGATCGTTCGTCATACACAGGGGCAGAGGCAGAGACAATAGTGGAAAGGCAGGCAATGAGTCCAAACACAAACATCAGTCCAATCAGGTGTCAGAACAGAAGGGGCAGAGTACAAATACCGTGAGTCAAGAAGTCAGGCAGAATCATACACAGGAATCAATCAGGAACAGAGGAGCTATAACGCTTGGTAAGGCAGATGAACTGGCAATACTTCGCGACCAGCACATGGACTGGTCTCAGTTTATATGAGAGTCAAACCGGAAATGGACGTAGAGGAAGCAGAGGGAGTGGAGCACGGTCAGTACTCGGGCGAGGGCTCCCTCTGCTGGCTTGGCGTTACAAATGAGACGGCAGGACTTCGAGAAACGGTCGATGATAACCAGTATAGTAGTGTGATGATCGTATGGTGGGAGGTCAGTGATGAAATTGATAGATAGATGAGACCATGGTCGTTGAGGATGTGGCTTGAGTAGACCTGAAGGTAATTCCCTTGGGGTTTTTGACTGGGCACAGATCTGACAGGACTTGACGTAGTCGGTGATGTCTCGTGCCATGTTACTCCACCAGAAAGAGTTCTGTATGAGTTGGAGAGTTCGAGAGATACCAGGATGACCGGAGCTGAGAGACGTGTGAACCCATTGCATAATTCGGAGTCGCAACGTTTGGGGTACATAATGCTTTCTTGGGGGTGTGTTTGTGGGCGCGGGGTCTTGTTGTTGTGCTTCTCTAAGTTCTTCCATGATATCCCAGGAGACTGGAACAAGGATGATCGAACTGGGTAGAATGGGACCGATGATGTGATGCTGTGTGGGGAGGTCATATTGTCGGGAAAGAGCGTCTGCTTTACCATTCTTGCTGCCAGGCCGATAAGTGACAGTAAAATTGAATCGTGTGAAGAACAATGCCCAACGAGCAGATGTCGATAATCAGGCAGAGGGTCAAAGTCAGAAAAGCAGGCAGATCGTTCGTCATACACAGGCGCAGAGGCAGAGACAATAGTGGAAAAGCAGGCAATGAGTCCAAACACAAACATCAGTCCAATCAGGCGTCAGAACAGAAGGAGCAGAGTACAAATACCGTGAGTCAAGAAGTCAGGCAGAATCATACACAGGAATCAATCAGGAACAGAGGAACTATAACGCTTGGTAAGGCAGATGAACTGGCAATACTTCGCGACCAGCACATGGACTGGTCTCAGTTTATAGTCAAACAGGAAATGGACGTAGAGGAAGCAGAGGGAGTGGAGCACGGTCAGTACTCGGGCGAGGGCTCCCTCTGCTGGCTTGGCGTTACAATAAAATACTACTTATTAAATTAAATTTAGCTTAATGAATGACTGATTTATTAATTAACCCAACTAACCCTTTATCATATTTGATATGCACATTTCTAAGGCTTTTAAATTATCAAAATGATCAAACTTTGCTGAAAAAGCTGTTAACGGTCAACTTGTTCCAACTTAATACAAGTACTTGTAAGAATAACTTTATTTCAAGATGAACACTTACTGGACTGAAAAAGCTCAGGTTTACTTGATTTTACTTGAGAAAAAGAAATAAATATAATGTGACCATCAAATATCATCCAAGAGGCTTTTGAGAAACGTTTACTTGTTCATCTCGTTCATCATTATATTGCATTATGTGTTTTGAAACTGTATCATAAAACTAATCATGTAAATATCATCTAAGACATATTATTGGGAGATTTAGAATGACAACTGATATTTATATCATTTTATATAAGCAGTCCATTATGCTATGTATGAGCTCCATATCACACTATATGAGCCATAAAAGCCTGATATACCAAATGTGATATTTCTGCAGAAACAAATATGCCTTTTATTTTAATTTATTTTATTTCATTTTATTTATTTTTTTCTTAATTTTTTGTGAAAAGTCTCTGAATTAAATTCAAATATAAATTGTTAAATCAATTAATAATAAATTAATTTTTTTTTTTTTACATTTTACATTAAAGTGAGTAATAAACTAGTGTGTAGTGACAGCCTTGCATACTGAAACAGCAACAGACTTAACATCGAATAAATTGGTACAGTTACAGTTAATGTATTCCTTTAGGAAATCCCTGAATTTGTCTGAAGTGTGGCACCATCTCATTATAAACTCTGTTAAAACACTCAACATTACACTTGCGATGCCTGTTCCTGGATTTTTTTTCTTCTTCTTTTGGTGCAGCTAAAATGAAAAGCAAAGTGAATCCATTGTTTGAACTCCAGCAAAATGCAAAGTTCAATTAAGTGCCGATTTGTTCATTTTGAACCTCATTAATGGAGGGGAAAACTGCTGAGGCGCCTTGGGCAGCTCATGCGAGCATTTAACACTGTAGCTGGCACTTCAGTGATAACTTACTGGCATTATTAAAGAGCCGCTATAAAAGTGCTTTCAGATCCAAGGAAAATTCATCATGACATTTATTCCCTTTGAAATAATCAATTGAAAAAATATGACATGAATTTCTTCATGCATCACAGGAAAGTGGTGCAGTGAAATGCACAGCCTGTGCACGTCGAATGTTGACTTGAAATCTTTACTCTTTTGTTTTGTTACTTTACTTTTTGTTTAGCGTTTTTTTTTATTTTTTTTTTTAGTTTGTTTGCTTTTTGTTTTGTGTTTTTGGCTTGCTTTGAATGAGCCTTAAAATCTTATATTTATTTATGTATTGTTTGCTTGTTTTGTTCTTTTTTGTTTTGAGATGTATGCTTGCTTTGAAAGAGCTTTAACATCTTAAATGTTTTTTTTTTCTTTCTTTTTTTTGTTTGTTTTGGTTTTGTGTTTTTGACTTTCTTTGAAAGAGCCTTACCATCTTATGTTCTTTTTTGTTTGTTTGTTTGGTTTATA
>NW_015557155.1:99557-111401 GCF_001515605.1 Sinocyclocheilus anshuiensis
TTTTTTCTCGTTTCTGTTTTGTGATCTATGCTTTCTTTGAAAGAGCCTTAAAATCTTAAATGTTTCGTTTTTGTTTTGTTCCTTTTTTTGGGTTTTGTTTGGTTTTTGGCTTTCTTTGAAAGAGCCTTAAAATCTTAAATGTTTTGTTTTTTTTGTTCCATTTTTGTTTCTTTGTTTGATTTTTTTGTCTGTGTAATTTTGTGTCCATTCATTTTTCAAAATATTGACTTCTTTATTGACCAGTGCAGTAATATAAGCATTTCTTTACTTTTGGAACACTCAAATGTTATTTTAACGCACACATGTGTTTGGTTTTCACCATAATTGCATGAATATCCAACACTAAACTGCCTAAATCACGAAGTTTTGATCGTGGTATCCCAAACATTGTTTTCATAAAAGGTTCACGACTTCTTCCACCAGTAACAGTAGTACTGCTCGGTCCTCTCGCTGTATCGGCTCAAAAGCAATTGCACTTATTATGGGCTCAACAGTCCTTTCAAGTTAAAGAAAAAAGGTATAGAAATGCTTATATTACTGCACTGGCCAACGGAACGAAACAACCCTGTGACGTCACACGCTGTGGTATGTAAACGGTTACATTAATCATGTTTGTTATATCTTTTTTTAATTAAAGTGGAAATCAGTTTACTAAATGTCTCGACTGACTGCTTCACTTCCACTGTAATATGTGACCCTGGAGCACAAAACCAGTCTTAAGTCGCTGGGGTATATTTGTAGCAATAGCCAAAAATACATTGTATGGGTCAAAATTATTGATTTTTCTTTTATGCCAAAAATCATTAGGATATTAAATAAAGATCATGTTCCATGAAGATATTTTGTAAACTTCCTACCGTAAATATATCAAAACTTAATTTTTGATTAGTAATATGCATTGCTAAGAACTTCATTTGGACAACTTTAAAGACGATTTTCTCAGTATTTTGTTTTTTTTGGCAACCTCAGTTTCCAGATTTTCAAATAGTTGTATCTCGGCCAAATACTGTCCTATCCTAACAAACCATACACCAATGGAAAGCGTATTTATTCAGCTTTCAGATGATGTATAAATCTCAATGTCGAAAAATTGACCCTTATGACTGGTTTTGTGGTCCATGGTCACATATATGGGGTAAATATATAAATATAATATAGAAATATATAAAATTGTAATTTCTCCTACTTCTCCAGATACAGTCAGGCCCGGTTCCACAATCAAATCACTGAGACTGCTTCTGAAATTAGTGAGGGTGCTCTAGCCTTAATGTACATCTCTTTTGACATATTTTTGCTCGGTCCATGGTCAACAATATCATTGCATATAAATGCCACGTTTATATTTGGTCACTCCCGAAACTTTGCAGCGTGTAAGCGGGTCACTAGTCTCTAAATTAAACGCTTGGCAATTGCGCTCAAGAAATCAACAGAAAATGTCGGTGATTGGCTACATTGATCAATGCTACAAAAACACGTTGAAAATAGAAACCTTTGAAGCTCTCCAGAGTTCAAACCCAAATACACACTGGAGCATTTGGAAAATGTTTCACCAGTATCCTATTTCTACAGCTTCATCTGAGGTGCTCTTGCTTTTGTTTCGCTCCCTAGCACTCACATAGAAGCGGCCTTGGATACAATTAAATGCAAAGAAATATGTAATGGTTTTAGGCGTGGAAATTTATCAAGATCATGAAAATATTGAAGCCAAAGGTTTTCATAAAGCAATAGTTTACTGGTAGCCATGTCAGTAGATCGAGAGGGCACTTATAGCGTATAGAGAAGCTATACATTCAATTTAGCATTTATATACATAAAAAAAAACAAGCCTTATATCATTTTTATGATTTTTAATGAAATTCGAATTTTGATTAATGTAAACTAGTTTGTGTCTGCTTATTCTGTTCATCAGTGTTTCAACCATCAAAGAAATGTATTTCATTTATGGGTTAAAAAATGAAAAATGAATGGACGCAAAAGTGCACAGACATTTTTGTTTTGTGTTTATGGCTGCTTTGAATGAGCCTTACCATCTGAAATGTTGTTTTTGGAGATCCTAAATACTTAAATTTACTGTAGGAAAGATTAAGGTAGCTTCTTAAGGTAACGCTTTTTTTTTTTTTTGGCTTGCTTTGAAGTGGCCTCTTAGGTAAAGATCTGTGCCACATACATGTAAATGAAATGGCATCAGTTTACTCAACCACTTCCACACCAAAAAAGAAAAAGGAGCAGGGTGTTTTAGGGCTTTGTTTAAAAATGTTTAGGGCTTTAAGGAGAATAACAATGAAAGTAGCCCATGTTTGCATTCAGTCCGCAAGTGGTTCACAAATATCTTTTCAGATGCACAGTTACACTGTGGGATTTCAGCAAATACTCCAAATGCACGAGATGAAAAGTCCCCAGGTATTTGTGAAACAGTCACACAATCTTGTTTTCAGACCTACCATCAAAGAAAGAAATGTGGGAAGCCGGTGAATTACTATTACAAGAACAAAGTCAAGAGCTCTAATCAAAAGCTCCATGATAATTTGCGCTTCACAGTATGACATACTTTTCCAAAGAGGGAACTGCTGTTGTTTTTCACTGGAAATTAAGAGATATTGTTTTCAATGCAGTAGTGCTGCATTAATATGGCTAAATGGAATTTCAGATCAATGAAGTGGAGCCTGTAACATTTACATAAAATCTGTCTGGCATTATCCTGTTCAGACTGAGCTAGATTATGTATAAATAGCTACATTTTATGAAAAAAAGTGAGTGCTGCATACGGTTGCTAGGTGGTTGCTATGGAATTGCTAGAGTGTTGCTAGGCAGTTGCTAGAGCAATACTAAATGTCAGAAATTTTCTGAGGTCATTTTGAAAGATAAAAAAAAATACTTTTAGTTTGTCTAGTTGTGAACAAATCATTTCCTGTGCTGAAAATATGCTAAATTTTGTAGAATATTTTTGTTTTAAATGCAGTAAATGTGCTAAATGCTACTTTTATTAGTAGCTGAAAGGATAACACAAATTGCCAAAATATTTGAACAAACAAGGAGATTGTATCAATTATACACTCTCCAGTTCTGTGTGTGCAGATTTTGCCTTGAAGTAAATTTTTGTTTGTTTTCTTTGTTCTTTTGTGGTTGCTTTGGATGAGTCTTAAAATTACAAAAGTTTTGTTTTGTTCTTTTCTTTTTTATTTGTGTTTTTGGCTTGCTTTGAATGATCCTTAAATTATCTATTTATTTACTTATGTTTAGTCTTTGTTTTGTGTTTTTGGTTTGCTTTGAATGAGCTTTAAAATCTTAAATATTTTTGTTTGTTTTGGCATTTTTTGTTTGGTTGGTTTTGTGATCTTGGCATGCTTTGAATGAGCCTTAAAATATGATTTATTTATTTATAGCTTGCGTTGAGTCTTCAAAGTCTTAAATGTTGTTTGTAGAGATCTCAGATGCTTAAATTTATTGACAGAAAGACAAGAGACTAAGTTAGCTTCAGGGTATTTAGGTTTTTTCTTTTCTTTTGTTTGTTTGTTGTTTTTGTGTTTTAATTTTTGGCTTGTTTTGAAGAAGCCTCTGAGATAAAGATACATGTAAACAAAATGGTATCAAAGCCAGCTTAAACTTATTCATTATAAATCACAGAACCTACCACTCATTTTGTTCTTTTTTTTTATTTTTCAGCGCTGCCAGAGAATCAGTAATCAACGTTCAAGCATGCGGCACACTGTGCTACATTAAAAAAGACTGACAGTGCATTTCATAATATATATGGGAATACGGGAATACATAATTCTGTACTGCCTACAATAGCAAATCTTCAGTACATTGAACAGGGAGGGTCTATGGTTAATCTTCACTTATTTTATTTATTTTATTCTGTAAAAGTTGGAAAGTCTGATTCATTTCTGTAAATCTTTCATTTAATGTAAAAAAATAATTTAATGTAAAAAAAAAAATAAATTCAGTCCATTTCAATTAACTATTTGATGGCAGTTTGTTATTCTCAACACTCAGATGTGCTCACTTAAGTCTCTACATAGCATTTTATATATTTGTGTGTGTGTGTGTGTGTAATATATATGTGTGTATGTATGTGTGTTTCTATACTGGTAACTTATTGGGGACTTAAACCTGAACACACACCAACTCATGGGGACTTGTGTAACCTTGGGGACCTAAATTGAGGTCCCCATGGGTACAGAAGCTTATAAATCATACAGAATGAGTTTTTTTGAGATTGTAAAAATGCACAAAGTTTTCTGTGAGGGGTAGGTTTAGGTGTAGGGCGATATAAAATACAGTTTGTACAGTATAAAAACCATTACACCTATGGAGAGTCCCCACAAGGATAGTGAACCAGACATGTGAGTGTGTGTGTGTGTAAATCTAAAATTTATTATTAATTAATACAGAGATCCTGAATCTAATATATTCTGCTTCTCTGCTGACATATTATAGATACACGCTGAAAACAATCAAAATATCCCTCATAATAACTGTCAGAGTTGAATTGCTTCTTTGTATCTAATGTTGTGTTTTAAATGCACCACCACGTGTTATTTCACACTTTATTTTAGACCTCTTCCATATTATGAGCAATTCCATAGGGTTGGACGCAGAGGAAAACACAAAGGAATGAAGTGTATTTTAAAAGATGACATTGAAGAGTAGGCATAAGTTCTGCTTAAGCTGAAGCAAGCACTTTAGAACAGCCCTTGTGGAGCGACGCCTGCGTTCTAGTGCCGTCTTTGAATTAATTCACTGCACACCAACAAAAATAGATTTCAATTACATAAAACCGCAGCTGAACTCGTTTTATATGAGAATGGATTCAACAAACCGGGAAGTCATATTTCTGACTGAATCCCTCAACCCTTGTTTTATTTTATTTAGTTCAACATGAGCACTGTATATTTCTGCAGTAAAACATACAAATTACACACGCACGCGTGCATAGAAACTGTTTGAATTTGGCCCAGTTAGCTACCACCCAAAATATCCTAGCAATTCTAGTAACTACATATAACTCCACAGCAATGTGTAAAAACACCTTGGCAACCTCCTAGCAACACCCTAGTAACCACTCAGAACGCTTTAGCAATGAACTGCCAAATCGTTTGCAACAATCTATCCATCTAGCAATATTTTAGTAACCAGTGCGTTCAGACACTCAGAACACCATCACTATCGCCTAACAACACCGTGGTAACACCTCAAAACACCTTAGCAGCCACCTAGAAACACCACAGTAACCACTCAGAACACCTTGACACCCCCCTAGCAACATCCTAGTAACCATTCACAATGAGCTGAAACACTCAGAACACCTTAAAAACCACCAAGCAACGCACTAGTAACCACTCAAAATGCCTTCGCTACCACCTAGAAACACCATAGTAACCGCTCAGAACACCTTAACCACCTAGCAACATCCTAGTAACCATTCAGAACACAATTGCAATGTGCTGAAACACTCAGAACACCTTAGCAACAAATGGAAAAGACACTCAAAACACCTTAGCAACAAATGGAAAAGACATTCAGAACACCTTAGCAACCAATATGCTGAAACACTCAGAACACCTTAGCAACAAATGGAAAAGACACTCAAAACACCTTAGCAACAAATGGAAAAGACATTCAGAACACCTTAGCAACCAATATGCTGAAACACTCAGAACACCTTAGCAACAAATGGAAAAGACACTCAGAACACCTTAGCAACAAGTTGCAAAAACATTCAAAACACCTTAGCAACCAATGTGCTGAAACACTCAGAACACCCCAGGGCTGTCCAAACTCGGTCCTGGAGGGCCAGTGTCCTGCAGAGTTTAGCTCCAACTTGCCTCAACACACCTGACTGGAAGTTTCTAGTATGCCTAGTAAGGTTCAGATGTGTTTAATTAGGGTTGGAGCTAAACTCTGCAGGACACCGGCCCTCCAGGACCGAGTTTGGACTTACACAGTGTTCTAACTACACTCGACAAGCGATAAAAAGTATCTTTTCAATGTTAATCAGAGTTTTTGTCCTAACCAGCCGCGTTGGCGACACGTGAAGTTTCTATTTTAGAAACCGTTTCTATTTCTGCGACGTCATGATATGACTTTGCAACATACAACATACAAACTATGACAATGATAATCTCAGGTAGTGATTATGTGCTTTATTTAATGTTAGAGGTGTCTAATGTGAGTTTGAATATCATATTGTGTGACATTTATAGCCATACTGAAAGCAATAGATAGTTCACCTCAGATCTTGAAAATAAATTAAAGCAAACATTTGTTAAAACTGCGAACAAACAAGCTTATTCCATAACAAAGATGATAGCCTACCAGTCACTCAGTATATACTTTTTTTTAATAATGTTAAAAAGGTGTAATATTTATAAATTATATTATAAACTTTCATGGGGAATGCAGTGCGCTTCTGAATGGTTGTGATATTTGTTGCGTCTGGTGTAGACAGCCAAATTGCTTGTCGCTGGAATCATGTCGGGTCACATCTGGTTAGGACACGGTGTTAGCAGCCACCTAGCAACGCCCTAATAATCACTCATAACACCATAGCAATGAACTGCAAAAACATTCAGAACACCTTAGCATTCACCTAGCAACTAATTCACTAAAACACTCAGAACACCTTCTAACACCTAGCAACACCCTAATAACCATTCAGAACACCATAACAATGTGCAAAAACATTCAGAGCACCTAGCAGATACCCACTCCATATCAACCATCACCATAGCAATGTGCTGAAACACTCACACCCTAGATTCCACTCAAAACACCATAGAAACATGCCTCAAAAACATTCAAAACACAGCTGCCTCCACCTAGCAACCACTCACAACACCTTGGTAACTGCGTAGCAACAGCCTAGCAACCATCTTGTTGTCACGGTGTGCCTACTGTGAGGAGCGAGGAACAAGGAGTAAGGAACGAGGAGAACGCAGGAGAATCATAATCAACAGCCTTTATTGACATCTAAGAAATCCAACGTGATCTCATGATAATTCGTATGTATTTTACGTAACATGTGGTTCTATAAAACGTACATTTACTTACGTTTTTACAAGCACTAAAACATACAATACTAATGTATTTTCAGCATCTAAAAGTACAAATACTTGCGTATTTTCAGCATTTAAACGTACAAAACTGACATATTGACGACACCTAAAAATTAATCCTTATGAACATTGAAATCGCGGCATTAATTTTATTCGTTTTTAGTTGTCATATGAATTACCTTGTTTTCAATTGCATTATTAAATTGTTTACTCTTTGACTTATGAAATGATAACATTTCGTTTTGAGGTGTGATTTCTGCTGCTAGCTCGTTTCCAAGAATATGCCTACATAAATGTTAAACAAGACTTCCCTTTAAACCTTAAAATAAAATAACATTTCTGCAATCGTTTAACCTTTACTTGTCATGCGTTTACTTTGATTGTCATGGGCCACAAAAGGCGTTTTTTCCCCGACATGCTGTGACTAACAATAGAACTATAAAATACATCAAAAACGCAACAATTATGAAATGAAACTATTTTATTCGTGCGCTGTAATCCAAATCTTCCGAATCCATACGACTGCAAGGAACAGACCCAAATCCAAACCGCAGCGAGTCCAGTGACCGTGAGCAGCAAAGCCAGCGCTTACGGACACGCTCTTTACAAATTCAAATGTTGCCGCTTCAAACGACAGGTTTTACGGCAGGATAATCGAACGCTCATTGGCTCTCGCCTGCATTCATCACAAATTGCAACATGCCGTGTTTCTGGTGAGGTGTGTTTGAATGATGCGCGCCGCCTTCACGAGTTCACGGAGTGGATCGGGAAAATGATCTGGATAATATTTTCAGCGATTAACAACATAAATTCTACTCTGGATCACACAAACCTATTGTATTCCACCAGAGTGGACTGCGGGTGCAACGCATCATTTGGATTACATTTGGTGCTGCTTTTGACATTTTTGCAATAAATAAATGATTGTAATTGCATTTATCTGTCTGTCATGTTTTTTTATACTGTACAGAAATGTTAAGGTTTACAAGTAGGAGTGGGATTAGAGACTATAAAAATATTTGAATGCTATATGGTTACTAAAATAATTATTTTCCTGCATATTTTGGTCATTTGCATTTTATATTCGCTATAAAATGGGTAGGTTAAAGTTTGGGGGTAGGTTAAGGAGTCTAAAAATCTAAATTGCTTATTAATAAAATTATAAAAATGCATATTCGCTGTAAAATGGGTAGGCCTAGGTTTGGAGGTATGTTAAGGGGTCTAAATCTAAATCGCTTACTGATAAAAAGATTAAAAAAAAAAAGCATTGATACGAATATCTTGATATAAAAGATACGCAAATATTTTTACGTTTTTTTAGCTAAAAATACATAGCGATTTGTACGTTTTACAAATTGAAATACATCTAAATTTTACGTTTTAGTACTAATAAAAATTTACAAAAATGTACGTTTTGTGCTTGTAAATGTTATGTATTAATACCTACATATAAACATGAGACCACACTTAAGAAATCACACATAGGACACGGGATCAACATTCAAGACAGCACGCAGGACTCAGGAAACACAGGGCTTAAATACACATGGAAACTAATGAAGGAACACCTGGAAACAATGATCATGATGTCATGAGGGAAAACACAGCTGGAAACAAATGAACACAATCAGGGCAGGAACAGGAAGACCAAATAAGGGCATAAACAACATGGAGCACATGGGGAGGAAAACAGGAGACACAGGACTGAATGCAATTGGAAGTGTAAATTAAAATGAACCACATTTCAATTCACAGAATAAAAACTAAAAAAAAAAAAAAAAAACTTTAACACCAAATTATTGACTTATATTCTTGACTTATAATATAATAGGCGTTAACTGAAATAAAGTATTAAAAACCTATATTAATTTGATTTCAGCCAGATGCAAAGGAAACATTTATCCTTTTCATTTAGTTTAACTTGATGTACTAAAATAACTAGAACTAAAACTGAAAAAAAACCTATATGTACATATTTAAATAATAATAATACAAACAATTACAAAAACACACAACAAAGTTACTAAAACTTTAACTGAAATAAATAAATAAATAATAAACAAATACTGAAAAAATAAAAACTGTGATAGTATTTCAGTGATACTAAAAGACACTTTTATCCAAAGCAACTTAAATTCAAGGTATACATTTTATCAGTTCTTGTTGTCCCTGAGAATCGAACCCATGACCTTGGTTTTGTTAGCCACATGATCTACTGCTTGAGTTACAAGAATGCTTCAGTAAGTACAGAATAACCCAGCCTAATTTCTGGAAGTGCACAGCTTGCAATGATGCATGATGTTATTATTATAATATCAGAGAATACATTAGGACATTGTTATGGTTGAGAATATTGTTTTTTGTTTTAATCAAACCATTAACACGTTAGCGCAAATCAAGGACGGTGCTATCATCATCCATTGGACCCTTGAGGAACGGCTTTTAACTCTCTTGCAGTGAGTTTCATTGATTAAAGTGAGTCACGGGGGCAAGAACTCTCACTCGACTTACCCCCAAAACTCCCAGCTGGATCCAAACCTTCAATAGTGTCTGCAGAAAGCCGTAACACCTGTGCAGCTATAATCAATGGAGCTGCTGACATTTCAGGTAAATCAGAACTGTGAAATGAAAAATACATGTGGAGGAACTAAATGACATATTTTCTATTGTGCACACAAAATCAATATTCAGCAAGTGCTATTTACTGGAGAAACAGTTCAGTTACCTGGACGACATATTGCAGATTCTTTTCTATACTATAGTTTGCTAGAAGACACACATTGGGGCGTATGATGTGGTCAATGGTGTACAAAATGAGTCATCAATGAAAAACGAAGCCTCACAAGTATTGCAAGGTCACAATTGGTGTCAATAGATGTCAAGACGTCCATAGATCGTATAAAACCTCCCACTGATCTTTACTGAGATTGAGATTGAAATCTAGATCCGTTTGATTCGTAGGGTGTTTAGGCAAAACTGTAGTTCTGTAGAATTCAATAGAAGGTATTTTAAAGAATGGTCAAGTTGCTGTTTTCCATATAAGAAAGCTACAGTGTGGCGTATATATATGGACTAATTTCACGGTGTTTTATGGTCACTGGATACTAAATATTTTAATTGTAAGGAAAAGAGCTGCGTGAACATTCTTTGAAATATCTCATTTTGTGTTTCACGTGAGAGAGTCTTACACAAAGGGCAATGTTCACCAATAAACCAATGAAGAAGTACACTGTAGCAAACCTTTTTTTTTTTAAATAGTACTTTACTAAAACTTTAAAAAACTATACTTAAAGGGATAGTTCACGCAAAAAAATGACAATTCTGGGATTTACTCACCCTCGTGTTGTTCGAAACCTGTATGAGTTTCTTTCTTCTTTTGAATACAAAAGAAAATATTTTGAAGAATGTTGGAAACCAAACAGTTGCTGGTAGCCATTGACTTCCATATTATTAAAAAATAAATAAAAATACTATGGAAGTCAATGGCTAACGTCAACTATTTGGTTCCCGACATTCTTCAAAATATGTTATTTTGTGTTCGACTGAAAAAAATAAACTCCATACAGGTTTAGGCTCATGTGATGAGGTTGTGTAAATAATGGCAGAATTTAAATTTTTGGCTAAACTACCCATTTAGGATGGGATAGTAATCAAAGATGGCCGCCAAGTGAACTACAAATACCAAAAATACATCTATTTAGCAGTGTCGCTACTTTTAATCAGTTATTCCCTAACACTGGCAAACATATATACATACAATACATAAAAAAGATTCTTTGTTGAGGTTAGCCTTGAATTTTTCTTGAATTTTACACAGAAATACGCTGACACTCACCGTCCCACAGACACACACATCTTCACTACTCGCCCATGGCGTTTCTTGGTGTAATTAACCAGTATCAAGCAGCGTGTCCAAAAACTATTTAGCATGAATCTTTTATGGTATCCAGTCTGCTTCTGTAATATAGGGCATGCATGTTTCTAAAGATATACACCCTTCCATCTGCATGTAAAAACCATTTGACATTGCCCCTCATTAGCTGTGGATTATTGCATAATAATTGGTCATTAGCATATTTACCGCGTGGAAAATATCTCAGACAATGACATGATGGTCACCATACAGCCAGGGGAATTGTGCAGATTCTTCTGATCAGTTTAGCCAGCCCACGCTATTAAAAACAAACACATTAAAAATACATAACTGAAGATTACAACATTTTCATGCTACTGTCACGCTGCGTAACATAATCTGGGATTAGAGGGTAGATAGTGTGAACTAATTGGATCCAAATATACTATGATATCCCTGTGAGTACATGACCAAATAAACATTTGCGCATTGGTAATGAGAAGAGCTTGACTGCTTGTGAGAATGTACTCAAGGGCGAAAAGAGATTTTTATTAATATTCAGTAATGTCAGTATATTTGGTGTTTGCAGGAGCTATATTACTGATTTTGTTTTAAAATACATATCCCACAATTTCCAACCCTGTAGCCTCAGATACAGTTCACCCAAAAATTAAATCAATGGATGTATAAAATAAATGTATAAAAAATATATATATACATTTAAAGGGACAGTTAACCAAAAACTTAAAGAAGACATTTTGATTAAATAAAGTAAATACAAAATAAGTTTGATATCATTTCTAAAACAAATAAATAATAATAATTTTATTAATTAAATAAATAAAATAAATTATCAAATAAAATACACATAAATTAAATCCACTACTACTTTTATGATCCTTTTTTTTTTTTTTTTTTTTTACCCCCGGTCGC
>NW_015557155.1:112667-120717 GCF_001515605.1 Sinocyclocheilus anshuiensis
ATGATCCTTTTTTTTTTTTTTTTTTTTAGCCCCGGTAGCCATTCATTCTCATTGTATGGAGAAAAAAACAAAAACAAAACAAAACAAAAAGCCAGATTACTTTTCAAAATATCTTCTTTAAAGATGATGTGTAATTTCTGTGCCATTAATGACAAATCTCAAACACTTACCCTGTCTTCCATTGTTTGGACAAACAGATAGTCCCACCTCTAAACTCACGGCATTGGTTGAGTCAGTGATGCTATGATGTGAATCATCGAAAAGTATTTTAATATTGAAAAAATGATGCTAAAAAAGCTACATGCTAATGAAAAAGAAGTCTGCTAAATTGTATTGAAGGTGCACTTGTAGTGTACTTCAAATCTTAAAAATATATGTGTATATATATATATATATATATATATAAACTGTACTTGCAGATAATATCATATCAATGAAATAAAACACCACTTAAGACAATAAGCTGAAGATAAGTAGTTAACACAAAAGGCAATATTTTGAAGAATGTTGGTAATCAAACAGTTGACGGTAGCCATTGATTTCCATAGTGTTTTTTATTTATTTATTTTTTTTTAAGTCCATTCTTGCAAACTATGTTAAGTACTATTTTTTTTAAGTATGATAAAGTGTACTTCTTTTTCAAAAGAAAAATGATGTGGAAAAAAAGACATAATTTGGTGAAGAGTTTTCTTCACCAAATCCTTCCGAGAGAGTTTTATTTATGATTAAACAATCCAGAAAGCACAAAGTCACATCCGGTTCCTCGAGCACAGCACAGAAAAGAGCAACATGGATCTTGAATACCCACAGTGAGGTCAGTTTTGTAACATTTTGAAATGTACGTAGGTCACCATGGCTTTCTGTCGTCAATTCGGAGAGTCAAAGGTGCAAGCAAAACATTAAGTCTGCAGGGACTCGAGGAACGGGGCCAATGGACAGATGTCTCAACAAATGAAGCTGGAGAATGCAGCCGGACACAATTCCCTACATGTTGTCCTTTGAGACAGGTGTTGCTAGGTAACAGGGGCCTTGTTTTGTAAGCATGACTATAACAGTAGTTGATTTGGGATAAATAAATTGGACGACAGAGTGGTGTATTCAGGGCGCACGTGTGTCCAGATAGAATGGAAGGGTAATT
Source organism: Sinocyclocheilus anshuiensis (assembly GCF_001515605.1). Taxonomy (NCBI): domain Eukaryota; kingdom Metazoa; phylum Chordata; class Actinopteri; order Cypriniformes; family Cyprinidae; genus Sinocyclocheilus; species Sinocyclocheilus anshuiensis. The sequence goes on from NW_015557155.1 coordinate 113,806, forward strand.
TGAGGCATTAGGTGAGCAGCACATCATGATTTTGTGCTTTTAGGAAATGGGAATATTGTGTTGTTGTGTGAAAAAGATTCACTGAGGTCTGCTCTATACTTCTAATCACAATTAAGGATTTTAAATAGATATTCTGATCAAAATATTGTCATGTTTCACTCCAAAATAAAAAAAAAGTGCATAAAGGGTTATTATAGTTAAAACCATAAAAACTGCCGCTACTTGAATTTAAATAAATGTTTACCAAAGTATATATATATATATACAGTATAGATATACTTATTTTATTTCAATTAGTTGTAGTACATTTCTCATTTTTGTTTAGTTTAACTTACTAAAACTAAAAGCAACTTACATTAAATAAAAAAAAAACTAAGAAACATTAAATAAATAAAATTCATCTTAGGAAAACCATTTTAAAATCGGACATTATGTTACCATGGAAATGGTATTTTAAATCCTTTTAGTGGGAAGTGTCGAGTGTCATATAAAAAAATTGACTACAACATTTTATAATTAAAACTTTTTCTAATTTTGACAAAACATATACTTGGAAAGGTCTGAGTTCCATAGGTTCCATATTTGATGCCTTCTTTTAATATAACTAATAATGTGACATTTGTGACAGGAAAATGCATCAAAAAAAATAAATAATTGGGTGTCACCCGGTGGCTATTTTTGGTATAACACCTAAATCAAATCTCACAGGAACCTCAATTTTCGCGATATCAACTTCAAATTTGGAACATAACTTAGCTTTGATAATTTGATAACTTAGCCATAATATGGCTTTGATTTGATAGCAATTTTAGATATCAAAATGTATTTTGTGAAATATTTTTTATATAAAACATTTTAGTACACTACATTTTCTTTACAGTTAACTTCCACTTCTGTAACGTTTTTACACATTCAGTTTTTGAAATGCTTCCACTTCAGCAATAATCTGCTGATTGTCTTCTTTAAAAGGAGACCAAGTCCTTTTTCCAAAGGGGTGACAATTAAGAGGTTAATAAAATAGACATTTTTAAAAATTACAAACACAATTATGAAAAATTTCAGGAGTTATTTTATGTAGATATTGTTAAGTATTTATACTTGTGCTTAATTTATATCGATTACATTAAAAAAAAATAATAATTATACTGATTAAATTTAATTTAAAAAATGCATGTAGTATTGTAAGAAAAAAAATCCATAGAAAAATGGATAATATCCTATAGCAAAAAAAAAAAAAAAAGTTTCACTGTAATGAGAATTGTGTCATTGTAAATGAGTAAAAAAGGGCCAAAAATTTTAAATTGTCCTAATTTTACTTATTTATTTATTTATTCAATATGAATGAAAATAAGAAATTCAACTAGCCAAAAAAAATAAAATAATTCTAAGCTATATATATATATTGTATTTAATTTAATTTTAGTAATTGTTTACTTTATTTTAAGTAATGAAAGTACTCAATATAGTTTCTTTCAAGAATGTCATCCTTTTAATGGGCTTTTTTATTCAGTATGATCACCCTGACATCTTTTAGTTTATTCCCGCCAAAAACTATCAAAATGTATTTGAATTCAGAATCATCATGGAAGATGTTTGTCCAGGTCACTGAATACATGAAGCAGACTTAGAACTTTAAGAAAGAAAGACAGCAAAAGAAAGTGGAGCAGGCCAACCAAAGCTTGAACGAGCTCAACAAATAAGCATCCGCCCCTGGACGACATAAAGCTGCTAACTTTAGCTCGAGTCTTTCATCATGCATACTCACATGCAGGTTTAACGGATTCGCTAGTCTACAGATTCCCAGCTTTCAGTCTTCACATTAACGTGACACAATAGCAATAGCACACCGAACAGTCAAGAGCGAAGCTCATTTTGCAGGAAAAGAGATACGATAGCTGAAAATACAGGGATGAGTGAAAACAGTCAGTGGTAGAGTAATAGGGTGCCGGCGGAGTAATTAAGGTCCACCTAATCAGCGTCTGTTGCTTCGCTCTTAATAGACCCAGTGATCCACAAGGAGAACAAAACCGCTGACCCTGAAAAGCCACATTGTCATTGTAAATGAGTAAAAAAGGGCCAAAAATTTTAAATTGTCCTAATTTTACTTATTTATTTATTTATTCAATATTATTTATTTATTTATTCAATATTATTTATTTATTCAATATTATTTATTTATTTATATTATTATTATTATTATTATTATATGATTTATTTAAGAGACTTCATTCAAAAACAGTAAAAAAACATTCTGACCCCAAACATTTGTATATTGAAGAAAAAAAAAGGTCTAAGCAGGTTTCGGTGGTTTATCGCTGGACTACGAACTGGGCCGTACTGGTAGACCACCTTGGTCAATCTAGTGGGATCCCATGACTGACATTAGACTGTTATGACCTGGGTTTTCCAGGAAACATGTCCAGAGATGTTTGGAAGCACCACAAGCTTATCCACTGGCACAGTGTTCCTAAACTTACCTTCAAGTGAAACTTGCCCTCTCGAGCATGGTTAAATCCAGCAGTCCCAAATCAAACTGCTACCTGGACTTGTTAGGAGTACCGCTAGTGTGGACTTTGATCAGTGCTTAACAGTAACTTCCTTCACAAATGACAGCCCACTGAGGCGAAGGGCCGGCACTCATGGCAGTTGCCATGACAACACAAGCTGCTTTTAATTAGCCGCTAACCACCGCTCTAAGAGCTCGGGTCTAGGTTTTTAAGGTCACTGATATTTTTATTTCATACTGACATTTGGCTTTCATGACACTGAACAACAACTTAATTAAGTCGAAGTAATCAGCTACAAATACAGGTTGATTTAATTGCACAGACTGAGAAAAAAGGTTTTATTTTTTTTTACCCTGTGCAAATAACTATTGTTGTCAGAGTAGGTGAAAAGATTTGTGATGTTTAAAAGAATTAGTTGAACGGCAAATAAAATGTCACTGTGTGCTTGTTCCGAGGATAGTTTTGATGAGAAAACGATTTATATTCATCTGAGATGGGAGATGATTTAACTCTGTGGATGTCTCATGTATTGTGCACTAGAAGCTAAACATTGTGTTGTCTTCAATTGAAATAGAATAAATAAACGGAAAAAGTTGTGTGGCCTCCAAAGAAGAAGAAAAAATAGCTCATGCAAGGGTTTTTGTGCTCATTGAGAATCTGTTGATTTTAAAAGCGTGAATATCTGGAGAAGATCTGGAGAAGTCATGGGTATATTCTACAGTTATATTCTATCATATCTATAATCTACAGTCACGAATATGCATTCCTACAGTTATACATGCTGTCTTATAATGTGATGCTATTTGTTCATATGGTTTTTAAAAAAACGTTTATACCATTTGTAAGAAAACTTTTTTATTAAACTTCATACAGTTTAAGTAAAAAGGTAATGTAAATCACTGTCATGCATTCATTCATTCATTCATTCATATGCTATGAATCAGTGAAGCAGTGGATTTAATTAAGATTTTTATTTTAGTATCATCACTATTACAGTTTTTATTCATATTTTAAATATCTTTTATTTTCAGTTTTCATTTGTTAAATATGTAATTTGATGCTATTTATACCATTTTAAAAATGTAAATAAATGAATTTAAAAACAGTATAATCAAGTAAAAATATTTATTACAAAAATATTTTAAAGCCATTGTATTTTAATTCATTCAAGGTATAATGAAAACAATATATATTTATTTTTGGAACCTATTAATAAGCAGTGAATTGGTGGATATACATAAGTGTTATTTTAGTATCACTGGGATACTATTATTAGTAGTTATAGTTATAGTATTCATATTTTTTATTTTTATTTTTTATTTTAAGTTAAATATATAATTTGATGCTATTTGCTCATATGGTTTTTAAAAATGTATGTACCATTTTAAAAGTTTGAATGAATTCATTTAAAAACAGTGTAATCAAGCACAAATTAATTATAATATATTTTACAATGGTTTTAATTCATTTGAGGTAAAAAAAAAATGTTGTAAGGTATTTTAAAGCACTTAGTTATTTATTCAATTATTTTTTGGAACATATTAATAAACGGTGAATATAAATAATTGTTATTTTAGTATTATTGCGATACTATTAAAGCTCTTTTTAATTTTTTTTTTGTAGTTTTTACTTTAATTTTAGTTTGGTAATTGCCTATAAATGCCTATATAGTTTAACGTGACACAATAGCAATAGCACACCGAACAGTCAAGAGCGAAGCTCATTTTGCAGGAAAAGAGATACGATAGCTGAAAATACAGGGATGAGTGAAAACAGTCAGTGGTAGAGTAATAGGGTGCCGGCGGAGTAATTAAGGTCCACCTAATCAGCGTCTGTTGCTTCGCTCTTAATAGACCCAGTGATCCACAAGGAGAACAAAACCGCTGACCCTGAAAAGCCACAGGAAATGAAGTCGGACTCTTGAAAGAAAAGAGTTTGTGCCGGGACACAAAGAAATGATAGTTCATGACCCCTAAAAAAGAAGAAGAAATAACAGTCGCTCAACCAAAAGCCACAATAGACCAGTGACTTTCCCTGAAAACCTCTCTAATCCTCTTGTGCTATTCATTTAGTTTGCCTTGTATGGAGATTTGTGCTGTTTGTTAGGGGGTTTAGGAATGTAGCATGTGGGTGTTCCAACGGCCCAGTCGCAATCTAGAGGAAGCGCCGCATATGCACATTTACGTCCGGAATTGATTCATTTTTACTGGATCATTCCAGTCTCACAAAGGAGTATTAATAGCCACTTCAGGGGAAAATGCCTAACTAAGATGAATGGGTTTCTATAGGGTGAAGTGAGGGATTGTGATTGTGATTTGGTCTTTCCCATTGTCTAGTTCCACATTGGATATAGGATAAATGAAGTTTGATTACAGCATTTGTAAGTCAGTAGTAGTCATTTATCTGACACTTATACATTCAGGGTGACTGCAGTTTCCAAGCAAAATGTCCACTAGCAGCATTAAAAGTGGTATAATTTGGTGTGACCAACTAACACAGCAAAAACTAATTTTAATTATACATTTTAATTTAATTTAACCAAAATAGACCTTATGTAGCTCCACCCCTTTTCAGCACTGAACTCATTGTCTTCTGTCTTCCGTTTGTATTGCCACATATGGTTTCAAAGACTTGGAATATAGAGTTGACACTGTGTCGGTTACTTGATTCTCTTATCGCACTACAGCTCCAGTGAATTGAATATGCAGTAACATACTTCATGTTTTTAGCCTATTTAAGTCCTGTTTTCCCCGTGAAATCAGGTTGTGTGTTACAGGAACATCGTGTTGGGTCATATCTCATGCCTCGAACGAGCAACCTTCCAGTTACTTGCCTCAAGCTATTAAAGGCCTCACTATTGGCGCTTTTCCACTGCATGGTACGGTACGGCTCGGTACGGTTCACTTTTGGGGGGTTTTCCACTGGGTACAGTACCTGGCACTTTTTTTAGTATCACCTCGGTTGAGGTTCCAAGCGAACCGTACCGTTACCAAAACGTGACGTGTAAACTGCTGATCATGGATTGGCCAGAGAGCATCGTCACTACCTGCGTCACTGAACTTGCGACACAAACACAACAGAACTGCTAGATTTAAATCAGCACAGCCAGCGAAGGATCGAACGCAACTATTTTGAACGAGTGCACCTTTTTTAACAACCAAAAATTGGCTGTTTCGTGGTCTGTTGAAGAAGTACAGACGTTCCTCTCGTTGATAGCAGAGGAGCGGATCCAGCGAGAGCTTGATGGGGCGACGCGGAATGAAAACGTTTTTCAGGAGTCGCAGCAGTATAGGCGGCGCAACTAACGACATGTGAATAATCCCGCCCACTCTAAAGCGGTACTAAACTGCAGTGGAAATGCAAACCGAGCCGAGCCGAGCCGAGTCGTACCACGCAGTGGAAAAGCGCCATAAGTAAATACATTCAACCATGTCATTATAACTCTCACCCTCATTACATATACATATAGTTTTATCCATAATTGTTTGCACATCTCTTTCTACATATCCGTTAGTTCCTTTGTCCCTTTAGCCTCCCACCCACTGCGTTTGCTTCACTATTTGCAGATGTTCATCCTCGCGGATCTTAGACCTCTCTTCTGTCTGAATCACATGCTCGACATGGAGAAAAGGCCATCTGTCTGTAGTCATTAACTATTAATGCACTTTCAGATCAATAATCCAGGAGTGCAGTGTCAAATGGGAGGCTAGCGAAAGAGGATGTTAACGCTAACAGCTAATGCGCTAACGCTCCCGGGAAAAGCTTAGAAACCACCCACAACACCCTATAGCAACTGCATAGCAACCACTCACAACACCGCAGAATTGCGTTGGCGACTTTTAGAAGGGCAAACACCCTTTATTTAGTCAGAAAACTAAAGGTTACACTTCTGCCAAGTGTCAAATATGTACATGCAAATGCATGAAGTGACAGGAGTGATTGTTTTATTATGCAGAGCCTAATTAAACATTTATTATTGAGCAATTTCATTTATTGGCGGTCTCAGTCAGTCATAATATTGAACATCATTAGGATGAATTTCAGAATCTGATATGTTAATATCAAAGATTTCCCCGTTTCTTGTTCGTTCTGTGTTCCTTTATATTTATGAAGCTCATTTAAGGTTTTGACAGATGGATCAGAATTACTATACTGTACAAGAAGCGTATTAAATAATTGTATGTGATGATGTGAATTATTCATTAGTGAATGCTCAGATGTTGTGTTGTCCATGGGTTAACAAACTTTATTAGACCAAAAAACCCTTAGTGGATAGAAAGACGATTCCATACTGTATAAAACAGTTTCAATTTAAGTTTTGTCTTTAATAGCATCAATAAATTAATATATTAGGAATGAATGTCATATAACAAAGACATATTGTGGTGATAAGGGAAAAAAGAAA
>NW_015557155.1:121125-123194 GCF_001515605.1 Sinocyclocheilus anshuiensis
AAATAATATATATATATATATATATATATATATATATATATATATCTATTATAGTTTTTATTTTAAAAATACTTATTTCATTTAAGTATTTTTTTAATATTTTCCATTTTCATTTGTTTTTAATTTTTAGTAGATTTGTTACTTGTTTTTGTCATTTTTATTATTTTCATTTTATTATTATTTTTAAATACGCTATTTTTATACATTTTTATTTAAATTTAAATTTGAATTATTTTAGTACATTGAGTTTAACTATATAGAAATTAAAAATGTTGCTTTAGCAACTAGCTAAAAAAACTAACTTTTTATTTTATTTTTTTTTTCTCAGTTAATGTTAATTTTATTTCAAGTAACATTTTTTTTTTTCTTTTACAGAAAGTAACTGTAATACTATCTACAGTACAAACTCTCATAGCTAAATCTAAACATACACCACACTTAATTTACAACAATAGTTGGCTCACTTAACAGCCAAATGAGGCACAGGTTTATTTGAAAACCACCACAAGAGGCTCATTAGTGTACTTTATGTATATGAGCCTCTGTATGAGGTAATTATTTTGATGAACCACCAGAAGGGTTAAAATAACAGTACTTAATTTAGCATGCATCCACAATTAGCCCTTGCCGATGCAGCCCAACCTGGAATAATGAATTTTAATAGTGGAGAGATGTGGAACCAAAACAGCACTCAGAAGCTTGTTGCCTTTCAAAGCCTAGGTAGAGTTTCTTCAGATGTCTTTGAAGAGGGATGACCATGTGAATAGAGAAAAGTGGCAGCAGCCTTCATGGGTTGAAGTGATCAAGGGTGAGGATGCCACTCTCAATGTGGGTGGCTTCGTCCTGTGAAATCACAAAGAGAGTCACCATCTGTTGGGACCCTACACCTGCTCGCGCTCTGGTGGTCTCGGTGTGGACTTGAGACGGGACTTCAGATCCAAGCTCAGCTGAAGGGGGTTGATGTCCACTCAATTATACATGAACTGATGGTCGTCTTTCTCCCATTGAATAGAGTTGAGCTGATGTGTGCATTTAAAAGATTATATAATGATTAATTTTATTTAAAGGCACCTTTTACGACACTCAAGGACACCTTACAAGTACACTAAAACAATCAACATCAAATAACAAAAGACCATCAATTATGTCACTAAGCATGAACAATAGCAGTGCTCTTCGCTGAAGTTTATCTACACTGAACAAAATTATAAACGCAACACTTTTGTTTTTGCCCCCATTTTTCATGAGCTGAACTCAAAGATCTAAGACTTTTTCTATGTACACAAAAGGCCGATTTCTCTCAAATATTGTTCACAAATCTGTCTAATTGTTCAGTGTATATTATGTATGTGAGAATATGCAGATCTAGTGACACTGCTGAGTGACACAAAGAACTGTCAAAGATGACACTCAGAATTTTAACCTGTGTAGACAGAGATACTGGAAAGTTGTCAATGATCAGAGGAGCAATTAGATTTAGCCAGAGTGGTTTTTGAACCTACAAGAATAATTTCAAGTTTTAATCTCAGCTAAGCAATCAGACAGAGATAGAGTTGTTGTACATTGTCATAAAAATGAAACTGAATCCCTAAAAATACTGCCTATTAAGGGGGTTGAAGATAAAAAATTTAAAAAATAAAAGAGGGCCCAAGAACTCCAGTAATCCAGTAGTAACATAAGGCAGCTTTGATTGAAACTGCTTAAGCTGTACAAACCAAGTATGATCTGAGAAGAGATAAGCTGAAGCTGGAAATGGCATCACTCCCAAGGTGACCACGTTTCAGTACAAAAAAACCCCAAAACAATAGAAGCATCCATTATTAGCAATACAAGTCGATTAAAAACATGAAGAAAAGTGGAATTTTGCACAAATTATATTGAAGTATCATGTCCACAAATAGAGGTTGTATAGTTTGAGACACAGGCAAACAGAAGTGCTAATAAACAATATATTACTACCATTACACTTACGTTGACGTGCTGAGCAGACATTTTGTAGACATTAGCAGAGAATGACAAATTTTTGAGGGGTTCATAAATGTGTAAAATAAAAATGCTAATGACACACA
>NW_015557155.1:123204-145606 GCF_001515605.1 Sinocyclocheilus anshuiensis
TATATATACTTACAGAAATAATATACATTGAACAAATATACTTAAGTGTGAACATATGCTTAACTGCATGCTATTTACAAAAAGTTACAAAAATATTTACAGAAAGATTTTTAAAACTGATTTAAGATGCATGTTGAAGTAAAACTTTCAATTTGACATTACTATAAAGTGCACTTTTTAAAGTAAAACAAAAAGTACTAAAGTGTGTTAAACAGTCATGAAAGCGTCTCTAAGTACATTTAAGTGGCATTTATTTCATTAATATTTTATCATCTGCAAATACAGTTCTTTTTTTTTTAATCTGCTTTTAAGATTTGAAGTACACTACACATAAACTACACAGTGCACATTCAATACAATTAGGTGCACTTCTTTTCCACAAGGCCAGATTCCCCCTTGAGTCTAACAATAATATTGAAAAAGTCTTCAGGTTATGTTTGCATAAAGCAAGCTAAGGAAACACATAAAATTAAATTTAAATTTACATCATTTGCCAATGAACATCATAATATCATTTAAATTAGATACACTCTTCATATCTGCTTCATCTTCTTTACTAAATAATTAATAACTTTCTGTCTAGTTTCACCCCCCTTGACCAATCAGAATTTCACCAAAAGCCATGTCTTGGCTCTCTAAGTCTTAAAAACATGTAGATATGTACCTTGCCTTAGGGCTCAGAATTACACACAAACACATTCTTTCTCACGCCCACACAAACCAGAAAGTATCTATTTCAGTATATCTCAGGGTGTCCAGACTACGAATTCTGTCCTAGGTGTTAATCACAGTCGCATAATCAGCAGCCGGCTTCCTACTGGTCGCAATTGGCAATGTGTTTGCCATCTGTTTTCTTCACATTCATTTGCTCACTTTCAACTTGAATGATATTGTTCAATCTGAGCGGGTTAAAACGGAAAAGTCGAAGTTTAACTACTGCTGTTCCCTCCGTTATCTGTGGTGACATTGAGAGGGAAATTTGGCAGGCGGAAATGCAAAACCGGCTAAATAACTCATGATCGGTTTGATCGGCAGTGAGACCCACACAGGCTCCAGGAGCTATAACAGAAGGACAGAAAAAAAGAAAAGGAGAGAGCCCAGGGCTTCATCCGAGACCTCATTAAATTTTCCCAGCTGTGTGTGTGTACCTGAAGGTGACAGTAGGGAAATGTCTCCAGTGGTGAGAAAGCTTCAATCAGATTTGTCCCCTGTAGGCTTTACGATACAATTCCAACAGGTGGCAAAGTACAGGTGCCCTCTTTGACTCGTAATCCAGAGCATTAATCCTTTGGGTCGGTTGTGGCCAGGTGCAAGATCACTGAAAATGGAAAAAGCAGCACATGGAGCTTTGATAGGGAAGATGACATACTGAATAATGGGGAACACAACATGTATGGCTATCACTGTTGAATTGTGTAAAGACCAAGAATACATGTTTTTCCAAACCCATGTGGAATAAGAAAAAATTGCAGCATCCAAACCGTTCTTTTGCGAGTAGCCAATGTAAATCAAGACTATTTGTGTCTGGGGAAAAAAATAAATAAATATGACACTGAAATGTAACTATGTTGAACTAACATGAACTAACAATGGAAAATACTTATTTATAATATTATTTAATGGAACTGAACTAACAAAAACTAACAATGAACAACTGAACAATTTACTAACTACTGTTAACAAAGATTAATACATACTGTATTGCTCATTGTTAGTTAACATTAGTTATTGCATTAACTAATGTGTACTAATAAGACCTTGTTGTAAAGTGTTTCCATTAACATATTGGTAGCAAAAACAACAAAAGAAAGAAGTTTGTAGTGTTGACTCCTCAAAAGTGTAAATCTGTGCAAAAGAGTTGTGTGTAAAAGAGTTACGAAAGATATGGAAAAGAGCACTCTGGATATTCTGAAAAATATCCTCTTTTGTAAGGTTTTCCTGTAGAACATGGCACTAGCAACACCAATGCCATGGGTTTCATTTCCAGGAAATGTATGAACTGACAAAACCTCAACCTTGAAGTGTGTTTCACTTTTTTGAAGTAAACTAACAGTTTCAAATCTCTTTTACACTCTTATTGGTGCCATTATCTCACATAATCTTTGTTTAGATTATGCATTTGTGTAATTCAGTGCCTATGGAGCTGTTAAATGTTTTCATGTTCTCTTGGGATACGAGTGTTCCTCTGTCGGTAGGATCAAAAACTTCAAAGGATCAGCTGGTAAATCTCCTAATTCAAACACACAGGCTTAGGCACTCAGAGATGCGGAGAGGGAGTATGAGCGTTTGTGGGCATTGATGTATATGAAGACCAAATGAGACGTGATATAATGCGCAAGCAGTTGGTAACACACCAAACCCAATCCCTTGGTAGCCGGCCATAAAAGAAACTCACAGATCTAGAGTCTTTCAGCTTAGTCTTTTCTGAGAACCTGAGAGCTGTTTTGTCGCAAGTGTCCAGATGGTTTCGTGTGGAGAGTCGCAATAGAGGGAGGCAGGGAATGCTTGTCGGAGACGATCCATCAAGTGGGAATTCTCATTCATAAGCTTTAATTCCATTATAAATAAATCAAGCATAAACAAATCAAAGACACATTCTCGTAAATTTATTTGGCATGCACTTTTATCCAAAGTGACGTAAAGTGCATTAAATGTATAGCTGAACCCTTGACCTTGGGTATGCTGTACCCATTGAGATTCTATTTTTATTTCCATATCTGGATGGTTCTATATAAATAATAACAAATATTTTTGAAAATGAATACACAATTCTCTTTTTAAAAACATTACAAAACTCCATGTGCCAAAAAAACACATATGCATTGCAGTATTTTCATATCTTATTGCTCAATATATTTGATTCATAAATATAAGACATTGAGTGTTTCTTACAGTTAATTTGAAAGCCATCCACGAATGCTACATTTGATTTTTAAATGCTACATTTGATTGTCTTTTTTATTATTATTTCTCAAAAGTTAGGGAGCACAATTTTTAGGCAATTATTTTCTGGAATTGGAATAATTTGTTTGGAAATTATATATGAAGATATTGAGTACCCCTAAAATTATTTAGACACTTAAACAACACCTAAAAATGCCTGAATGAATGTCTTGGCAAAATCAAGCCAAGTGGCATTTTTAAAGAGTAGCACAATATTATTTTGTGATGAATTATACCTGTGGTTACTCTGCTAGGACACCCGTGGAAGTGACTTCATTCATCCACTAAAAATCAACTTGGGACAGCTCATTAAAGGTCATTGCAAAAATGGCTCAGAAAAGTGACATAGTTGGAAGAAAAGGTCTAGCGCAGTGGTATTTAATTAAAGTTCCATGAGGTTCAGTCTCTAAATTTAATTTCTAGCAAAGGTCCAAACAAACAAAAGTTCCAAAATTAATGTTTCAGAAGCCGGAATGATGTACAGCTGTGAAATCAAATCAGGAATGTGCATTTCAAGAAAAGTCTTTGTAAATGTTAACATTGGCAACCGTAATACTGTGTAACAGTAGTCCAAAAAGTCTTTCCAAGACTGCTAATTTATGCTGAATTGCAAATTTCAATAAAGATACCGATGCTAGTAGACATTTGTGACAAAAGAAAGAAAGTGACGTGACGTGTGGCGAAGTATGGAGTACCATACTCGGAATATGCGCTCTGCATTTCACCCATCCAAGTGCGCACACACACAGCAGTGAGTAGTGAACACACACACGGAGCAGTGCACCCGAGGATCAATGGAATTTCCTTATGAATAAAGTGTTTTATTGAGAAAGAATGCGAGTACACCTTTAAAGGTGCTCTATGATCTATCCAATAAATACAGTTAGATAGTTCAGGCTCTGTTTGGTGCTAACTGTGTTTGCACATTATGTGGGAATATGATTACCGTCCACAGCACAGCTGTAGAGTTAGAAAATGTGTAGAACTGTCCAAGTCTGAGCTGCAGTGATATCCTCCTCCACAGTCTGGAATGTAAGAGGGAAATAGGATTACATGGTTTCAAACCACCCATTACATCTACCATTGTAGGGAATGACACGAAGGAGCCAGAAAATCCCAAGCAGAGACAAAAAGTAGTTTTATGCATCCGCATTTTCAGATCTAGCAAGATTATATCAACTACCCAGCAGTTGGACCCAGCCCCAGGGACGCTTCATGGGAAGGAGGCAACACTTAAGCAGCTAAGAGGACGTGAAGACAGGCCTCTTTGAAGAGCCGAAGCTGTAAGCCGCCTGGTTCACAAGAAGCCCGCCAATCTTTCCAAACAGCTGGGCAGCATATGTCATTTGCCAATCCATAACTCTGGAAGGAAAAGGTAGTACAAAAGAGGGTTGGGAAGAAGAATGCGATGACTCCTCAGAGGGGAAATGTGAGTGGGTGAGAAATCTCATGAATCGTAAAACTTTAATTAAAGATTTCACATCTAAATTCTGGTAATGAGCAAGCTGGGGATAAAAAAATAAAAATAAAAATGGTTGGGCAACGTGCCCGAAAAGATAATGAGGGCAAACAGGACAGGAAAGTTGAAGAAGGATGGTAGAAATGACAGCATGGAAGAAGGAAGATGTGTGGGAAGCTGGAGAATAGTGGCTTTGCATCATTAGTCAAATACAGCAGGTCTTATTGCAGAGTCCAATATGCTACAAACAAATTATGCCAGTATCACATCTTCGCAGAACTGCAACAAATCAGATTTGATGTGTCAGCGGAGGTAGATAAAATCGAATAAGAAATACATGAAAAAATCTCCCACAAAATGAGTCCCTGCTTATCTCGGTATCTGACCTTCTATTAACACGCACATATATAAATAAACACACACATCTGAGAGAAAGTCACAGCTTTCCTGGACCGCTGGGTTCATGAATAACTCAGATTATAAGGGGAGAACATATTTCCATACGAATCACCGCCGGTTTTATTATTCTCATCTACTTAGCTGCGAGACGAGACGCCGCTCCCAGACTGGCCTATTTTCTTCGAGAGCCAGAAAGAAGGCAGCAGGTGATTTTGGTCTAACTTATAGCTCCCAAACAGAGACTTCAACCCTCTTAAGTCAGGCACTCACTATAAGACTCTCAAAATCCTCACCACGGTAATTCAACCGCGACTCTCCAGTCATTTCTCATCCTGTTATCATAATGGCGAGCATACTAAACAACTTTTTAGACTATGGGCTCCCTCCTCAACTGCAGCGCTGTGGTCTAAGTGCCCAAGCATTTTGAACAGAACATCAAAATGACATTTCTGGCTTTTGGTGCTGAAACAGCTGAGGGAGATGATTGTTATCTTGTCAAGTGTGCTAGTGTCTGAAGTGTGCACTCTGCCCCCACACTAGGTACCACAGGGTTTGAGGGATGGAAGATGTGGATTGAAATTTTTCTGGATTCACTATATGGAATGCTTTATTTTTTCTGTCCTCAAATGTTTCACATATGTATCTGATTTCGATTAATTTTGGAAGAAGGATAACGAGGTGCAATGTTAATATGATACTATCGAAATAGCCTAAAGCTATGCTATTCAAGATGGACTGAACAAAAGATCAGTTTTATTTATGGCAAACACATAAATGATAGATCCAGTCTCTGCCGTCGGAACGTTCTAATGGATGCTAATTTAAATTCAGAGGCTACCCAGTGGGGTTGTACAAAGTTGTGCTAACAAGACCTAACTCTCAAGGTCACAATGAAGGTACTGCCCTTCCCAAAACCAGGGTGTGTTAAAAAAAGGGGGTAGCTAATGATGAGCATTCACACAGGCACATGCCATCTAGGGCTGATTAGATGCCACCATCGTTTAACACAACGGCCACTGACATTTCTTGTGGCGGAGGAAGGAGAAAAGTCGAGGCGAGCTTTAGGAACCTTCGGCAAGTTAGTATTGTGCAAATTATGGCTAATTACTCCTCCCTGCTGCATGCACTCATTAGCCAAGACAAAGGGCATATCCCACTGACAGTCAAATTACCCCTGGCATCGTCATCACCTTTTAAACCCAATTAAGTAATAAGAAAGGCAGGATGGAAAAGGCAGGTTATGGACTGCTATGGAATGATGGACTACTGTTCAAGAGCACTTCATCTTGCCCAATCAATCTCAAAAATGATGTATAGCAAAAATGACGTTAAGATAGAGACAACCATACCTAAGAGGGCACACTAAATTTGGTAGCAGTATAAATAATTACTTCCATTCTAGCAGACAGTGCTCTTGACTCGTCTCATCTTTATGCACACACTGCAAGCTAACTGCACTGTAAGCTTCTGTTTGTTTTCAGAGAATTACAGGCCCCAAAGGGTGAAGTTAATTTCTGAACTCTTATAGAAGCCAATTAGTAGGTTGAAGTTCATTTTAAATACAAATGTAAAACATGAACAGCATGTGTTTGATGCCTTTATGACAAAATTGCTCTCACAAAAAGTACTGTGGTGCTACAATGGGACAGTGATGATATCAGACATTAAGACCATGGTACTTTTATACAGCATAGTTGGGGTTTGAACAAATATTTATCAGTCATTTCCCTCTCATATTTGGTGTATCTAATGGTTAGACTGCAGGATTGGGTTTGGATGTATTTAATTTATTTTGGGGGCTTCTGCCTTTATTTTACAAAATGCTTGAATGAAGACAGAGCAGTAAAGATAAGTGAAGAAGAATGGGATTGAAACATGACCAGGGTCAGACTCAAACAGGGATCTCTGCGAGCCAACACCTTTTATTCTGAGCATGTGCACAGCCCATTGCACCATGCTTAGGATTGAGATTTGGGATAGAGTTTAGGATATACAGTGGGTACGGAAAGTATTCAGACCCCCTTAAATTTTTCACTCTTTGACTTTTGGACTGGATTTTATAGGACACTGGAATGGAGTCTGAATCAAGAAGTGAGCGAGGTCGGGCTTGAACTGGGGTCTTTGTGATCCAGTCACTTTTACATGTCCAAAGCATTTGCACAACCCACTACACTATTGGCCGAGAAGGTATGTAGATGTTTAACAGACATATTGTTTCAGGACCAACAATAGATATTTATCATTTGGCATAATCACAGTCACTACTTTGTTACTGAATGATTAACATATTCACACCACATTAATTGTTGCATGATCTTCTGAGATACTTCCCATTCCCTTCTGAGATACTTCCCAGAGAGTCCCATTGTAGTTTTTGGTAGTTTTTTGTTTGTTTTCTTTCACCAGAGATTTAATAATGTTATTGACAAGTTGACAATGACTGCCACATCTCTCATGCCAAATTTTTGGGATGACTTTGTATCCTAGATCAGGAAAAAAAAGCAAAAACAAAACATCCCTCTGAGCTATCATCCATCATGCTGTTTGATTGCAGAGAGTGGAACAAATTGCGAAGAAACTGAAGAGTCCTTTCCTATCTATGTCATTCTGATACAGACAATCCATTTCTTGATAAGATTGCATTTTAAGCCTTGCACAGGTTTGGCAAATGTTTTCGATGATTTCAGCTATATACCCATTTTTCTGTTTAGTTTGACTGCAAGCGCATCATGCCTCTTGTCCTTGAGAAGGAGCATATTTTGGCTCACGTTGAAGAGAGTGCAAAGGAACAGCAGGTGCCATTCAGCTGTCAAAGTCTTAGCTAAGCAAAATCCATTCAACAATGAGAACATTCATTGAACATTCATTTGCGTGACAGTGACTGTGAGCATAATCCATACAAAGTTAGCCTTTGTACATTGCATATCAAGAATTCATAAAATTCATTGAGTGCAGCTCATACATTTATGTAAGACGGGATGGAACACTTTCAGTTATTCTCTTGGGTTGCTTAGAAATCTAACAGCGTTTAAAGTTCCACGAGAGCAACTGAAGGGCAAGCAATGGGAAGATCGGCATCAATAAACCCCCTCCTACTTTTAGCGCTATGTCTTAATTTGTCTGGACCACATAAACCAAGAGGATTTAGATAAATCAATACTCCAATGATTCACACTCAGACAACCGTGACGTCATCTAAATTGGCAACAATGACCAATGCTAAAATGCACTTGCACTATTCAATAGTCTGACAGAAAAAGGGGAAGATGGGGTCTTTTATCAGTTGATAGACTTCCCTTGGCTAGCTGGTAACTCCTAACAGCCAGTCCAACTGTGGTGTCCAGGAGTAGCCGTATCTTCCAGCCATTAATTGCTGATGTTTACCCTTTCCTCTGGGCCTAATTTTCAGAGCAAATGATCACTTGAACTCCCACCAAACTGTGGAAATGGAGGCTGACTCCGCAAATACCGATTTGCTAATTAGCTAAACACGTCCAACACTGCTTCGGAAGGAGAAGGGGGTCATTGTCTGCCATATTTATCAGTTCTAATTTGCTGCAAAACAATTGCTATACTGCCCTGCACCTCTTTGCATCACGCTAATGAGCATTACACTGACACCTCTGCCTCAATAATTTTTTATATTTGTTGCGCTACATATAACAGATTAACCTTTCGTTCATCTACTTTTCTTTGCAACATACATGGGATTGCATAACAAGGCCTGAAGTATGGTGTTAGTCCAAAGCAATGCTTCGGCATTTTTGTCAGTGCATTCATTTTACAGTGACCCTCTTTGCACCCGCTGCATTTTGATTAATGGGTCGCACTTACATTGTACATGACAAAATAATTTGTTTTCTAATATTTTTCTAATGCAAAACCCATCAGGAGAGCATCGGCACAGCACAGCATGTGTTTTCTAATGAATTCCACTCATCTTGACCCTCTCGCGAGTAGCTAGATAGATCAGGGGATCCAGGTTCTTTCATATTCTGCACGCTTTGTTTGACACACTTCCCATGAGGATGCCACGCTGGGGCAAATATGGAGTTGGGCCTCAAGTCACATCATCTTTGGGAAAAGATGATGAAATCTTTTCATATTCCCTCCTCGTGTCTCCAGGCAAAATTCAAGCAGACTGCTTACTACAGTCAGAATGCACCTAACATATTATTATAGAATTTAGCAGGAGTTTTTATCTTATTTCTCAACTCATGCTACAGGCCCACACGGATTCTGTCCCTTCAATTCCACTTTGGAACGCTCATTATTTACAGTGTTTTACACATCCTCTTATGTGATAAATTAAATGTTTTGGCTAATTTGAGTGTGCTTTGCTACCAACAGAAGAACTGGGAGGAAACTAGAAGCATCAACATGGAGAGAACATATAAACTTCATGTTAAAGAAGATCTCCTGGCTCAAACAGGACTCAAACCAGGGACCTTCTTATTGTGAGGTAACAGTCCTACCCAGTGTGCCCACATTCTCCACCACATTTCGGAATTCCACAGAGAGATTTTCTCCCCTCCAAAAAAGCTGATTCCATCAGGGCTTGTTGATTAGCATGTCATTAATATGATGACGTGTCTAAAAGAAGATTTTGCTTTGCTAATCATGGCATCAAGGTTTGGGTGCTTAGCATGAACCTTGTAGCTCCTGCTTGTAGATGCTGTAGCCACACCATCTGGTGCTACATCTTTAAAAAAAATGTAACTATTAATATTTTTAACTCATGTTTTGTTCCAGTCATTTTGAGAGGATAGTCTTTTTTCTCAACAATGCTAGTTAATGCTATCACATTGGACTAAACTTACTGACTTTGTTCACGCAGTATAATAACTTCCCAAGAAATTGATCATTTTTGTACTTTTTTTTTTTGGTATTTTTTCTCCACCTTGTTACACTTGTAGTGTTCCCGGGTTAAAAATGACCAGTCTACAAAAAAAAAATGCCTATAAATTATTTATGCAATATTATTTCCAAATATTGGATTCATTCTTCTGTCAACTTGTTTTCTTTCAGTTAAGACAGGTTTTGTATTTCTGTTTAGAACTGACTGCTCATAGGCCTCATTGATCTGAACCTATGCACCTCAGTTTTTGAGACAAAGTTGTCCACAAATAATGTTTTTGTTTTTTTGTTGTTTTTTTTACTCAAAAACTGAGGTGCATGAGCTCAGATCAATGAGGCCTACAAACAATCACTTCCAAAAAGAAATACAATACCTGTGCTAATTGAATGAAAATAAGTTGACAAAAGATTGAATCCAAGATTTGGTGATACTATAGCATAATGAGAGATTTAAAAGCAATTTTTTAAAGGCTGCTCATTGCTGACCAGGAGTATCAAATTAGGTGATGGATTTTCAGCACAGCACAAGGGTTAAAGCAACATTTAAATTACCAATCTTCCATTATATTATCGTATATGTTTTGATAGTGGCTGATTTTTGAAAATCTCTGAAATTAACTTCACAGGATGGGTTTGGGACTGTGCACATTCTTGTGGTGCCATCAACCACTCGGGATAGTCAGGTGTTTGAAATTGATACAAAAATTTTTTTTAAAAATGCACAAACTTGTACGTTGTATCAGCACCAAATCTTACTGAGATGAATGGGAATGCTAACAGACAGCTTTCTCCAGGTATTACAGACCACCTTGAATCAGTAGCTAGCTTAGCATTAGCACTAAGACTAGTAAAATCATTATAGAAACTTTTGACTTGATCAAGCCCATAAAACTTCCCTCTCACTCTCTCCACTGCCTGCGTGGACACATTGACAGCCAAAAAAGGCATGTGTGTGTTGACATCATGTTTTGACGATACGCGGCAAACTCATCAGTACCAATTAGTTCTGCTCTGACTGGGAGCACAGATAGCAATCATTCCCTCCCTTTCTGGAAGCTGACAATCAAGATGAGGCAGCTTGATGAAGAATCGAGTGAAATATTTTACGACACCGAAACAGATGGGAAGAAAGGTATATTAACGTATATACAGGTATAAAATGGGGTCAAAACGTATGAAACCACTAGTGATGTGCTTGTCTGTTTAAATTTCGAAATATTGTTTGGTTTGTCCCTCTTTGGCTTGACTAGACACAGACTAAATTTGATGATCCATGTTATCCAGCGAGATTTGAGAATGGATCTTGAGTGCTTCAGTGTTTTTATATAGTTTCTTATTTGATTAGAAATAGTGCAGAATCTTAAATAAATATAAATCATTTTATGTCACACGCCTTGAACTTTGAATGTTTAAAAATCCTAAAACGTTCAGTTTGTTATGGTTTAAATTAGATTTGGAGTCTCCGATTTTAAATGCGTTCTCAGACTTTTGGTCTCCGCTGTGCATATTCACTGAAGATAAATATTATCCATTAAGCGCATTTAGTCAAAAATGGACCAATGTATTAAAGGCTTCCCATTCGACTTTGATTTCCAGATGGAATCAAATGCATCAGTTTTAAAGAAACAAACGAAGGCCTAATGAAGGGCTGGATGAAACAGCCTTAAATCGAGCATACGTTACTGCTATAATTTGAACATCAAACCACGCTCTACATATACAGTCAGACAATTGTGTAATTGCCACACGTGCACATGTCCAGATGAAGATTATTAAAGGTGGAATGATTAACTGCTCTAGCTAACGCATTTAAGCATTATCTTTATATTTCACATCTGGCTGGGTATTAAAATCTTATCAACAGCCAGGTGTAAACACCGGCAAATCCCCACGGATATCCACTGGGAGAGCAGAGGCCTAGACACATAGGAGTTCAGCGTAGAGTAATTGTTGCTTGGCATTCGGAAATGTCAAAAGGATCGCATTTACAAATTCGGTTAGGTACCGAGAGATTGAATTTTATCAACATACAAATGAACAGCCTGTGATATTTTCATGCAATGTTCAGCTTCAGCGTAGAATACTAAGCCAGACGTGCTGGGGAGTTTCTGCTGAATCAATGAAGCCGCTCTGTCATGAATGATAAGAGAAAAGAGTCAAATCAGAAGAGAGATGAATGACAGATTCGCAGATAACTGCCGCCTGAAAGCTACTTAGCAGGGTTGTGAACAACTTCATATTTTCATCGACTGGTCTTAAAGAAGTCTTGCATAATTAGGGTGATTTAGGGTCATGGTTTGAGGTATAATAGTAATTGTCTTAAAACGTGTTTTATGGTGGTCAGTTTGTTATAAAAGCATGTCTTTAAAGCTCTAGATGCCTTTTAAAGCCTTGCTGCTAAAATATTAAAATGAAATCATTTTAAATTAAATAAAATAAATTATTAAAATTCAATATTAAAATAATTTAATATCAAAATAATAATAATAATTAACTAAAGAAGGCTTCTATATTCAAAATAAATGATTAAAATAAAAATATTACAAATATGTTTTTAAATATTGAATTTAATATTAAAATAAATAACTAAGGAAGCCTTTCATTATTAGACTGGTCTAGATGCATGGTTTGATGTCTTGATGTAATTGTCTTGAAATGTATTGTTTATTGTGGTGAGTTAGTTATGAAAGCATGATTTCAAAGCACATTTTTAAAACATTATTTCAGTATTTTTTTAAATAACATAATCATAAATAAAATGAATAAACATTTAAAATTAGAATTAAATAAAAAAAAATATTCAAATAAAGTATAAAAATAATTCAACATTAAAATGTAAAAAAACAAATAGTAATAATAATTAAAAGAAAAAAAAAACTAAATAAGCCTTTCATAATTAGGTTTTGAGTCGTGGCTTGAAATCTGACAGTTATTGTCTTAAAATGCATTGTTTATTGTGGTGAATTTGTTTTAAAAGCATATTTTTTAAGCACTACACATTTACAAAACTGCTGCTGAAAATAATTACAAAATGTAATAGAATTGTAATAGAATGTAATAGAATGAATAGAATTGTAATATAATGTAAATTGTAATTAAATAAAAGAATTATTATTAAAAAAAACACTGACAACTTGTCACCATATTAAAAACTGCTGCTTTCTTATTTTCTTATATTTTAGTTTTATTTAAATGTGTTACTATTTTTAATAGTAATATAATCATTTAATAAATAAATAAATTAAAACAATAAAATGCTAATAAAATAAGTTAACACTCATATTTAAAAAAAAAAAAAAACATACTCGATACATTTACTAATTGACTATTTAGTTGTTGGACAACTAGTCCTGTATTGCGACCCAACCTGACATGCTCCTGAGGTCAGGAGCATGTCAAATTTACTGTTGCACAATTACTTTTATTTTGTAGTCAACGTGTGGCAACAATTATTCTACAATCAAAATCAAATTAAAGTTGATAACACTGAATGCATAAACAGTCTGACACATGAACATTTAAATTGGACTGAGAGGGTTTCTGCTTTAAACTAATTATCTTGGTGTGGATTATTCTTAAAGATCATTTCTCTTTGCCACATCCCCTCATTACAAGCCCGGGTGGGTGTCATAAAGTGAAACGGATAATTGTGCAACTCTCGGCCCGGGAAGACATAAAAGTGAATTGTGCGCACGCTGCGGTGTGTACATAAGCTTTATTACCCATAAAGTAGTGGGCCACAACATTTTTGAGGTTGCAGCAACTTATCATGTAACGGCTGACACTCTCACGCCACAAACGACTTGTCGATAGCGGTTAAACAGACACAAAAATAAATAATGTCACTTTCAAAAGGGTAAACCCTGTCATAGCAATGCAGAGGGTAACGGGTTTCATTTCATTCCCTTCTCTTTCCTCTCTTACTGCCTTATATAATAAAGAAATCATGTATATAGTCTATACAGGGCAGACTGAGGCTAGTTTTGTGTTAAAATTCCAGTTTTGCAAACTCTTCAAATAGAACAATTGTTTGCATATCCTCTAAACTAAATGTCCATTATTATAGTATATTTGTAAAATCTGGAAAACAAAAGTTATTACATAATGAAGGCTGATTTTAAATGACAAATTTTCATAAAAGTTGGGTCGGGGAAAATTGACACGTAAATGTGGTTAAAAATTGTATAAAACTGATATGCTACAATGCTGGTTTGTATGTTACCTTTTACGTTGTGATGTTTCATTACTAATAATTGTTACTATATTACATGCGCTACTCATAAAAATGTTGTAAAATTGTTTAAAAATTACACTCATTCAGTCAAAAAAAGAGAAAAAAAACTTGTCAATACATAAAATAATGAAGACTCAATATTTTATTTTAGTTCTTATGTAAATGTAGCTTGTTTTTACGATTGTAACAGAGACGCTGGAGTTTGGTTAGAATCCATGAGCGGAAGTTTATTAAAGGTCAAGGCTTTAAACAGATGTCGATAATCAGGCAGAGGGTCAAAGTCAGAGAAGCAAGCAGATCGTTTGTCATACACAGGGGCAGAAGCAGAGACAATAGTGGAAAGGCATGAATACATTAAAATGGAAAGTAGTTATTACATTTTATTTTTTTTTGTAAATTGTAATAATATTTCACAATATTAGTTTATACTGTATTTTTGATATATAAATAATCTGAAATAAATGCATCCTTGATCATAGATTTATTTTTTAAAACAAAAAAAAATCTGAATCTTACTGATGCCAAACCTTCAAACGCTAGTGTATAACATTTTTATATGCTAGTGTATACACTAATAACTTGGAAAACTTTATTATAACAAATATAGCATAAATAACTTAGTATGAACAAATCATATTTGGTTAACCATTTAGGATTGTAATTGTAAAATTATATAAATATATTTTAGGGATTTATTTATATCCCTGCTCACGTCAAGGGCCACACATTTTGAAGCCATATAACTTCATTGTCGAAGTTTTCCCCAGTCCAGGCCTCACTGTACTCTACACCAACTCATTCCTGTGGAACAAGGAGGTTGAGGAAAAAGTGCAGCTCGATTTCCACCAGATGTCAAGACACAAAAAACTGAGTCTGTCAAATAAGCAGAAGGACTGGCAGCTCCCTGATGCCCACCGCTACGGCAATCACGCTCTCCTCAGACAGATCCTCGCAAACCAGCTGCAGGAAACACAAACACCTAGAGAAACCTACAGCCCAGAGCATGAAAAATCCACTGTCCCTGGAGGGGCCAGAAATCAGGGTCCATTAAGAGAAAGCAATTAATAACTAATTAGTTAATAAGCAAGATAACAAGCAGTGCATGATTGTGTGGGATATTGCAGATTATGTACCATTTAGTTTATTGCGCAGGGACAGAGAGTGTGTATAGAGCTATCCAGGTTGAGCTACAATAAGACGGATCGAATCAAGCCATTCATCACTGTAATTCACTTTTTTTCCAGAACCTTTAAGTCAGGCTAATAATTCACTGTCTTATTGTCCTATGATTAATTCAGGTTTGTTTGGAGGAGAGCATACCCAAAGGGACTGTCTGAGTGAGTCAATGAACATGAGCATTAAAGAGGAAAAGCGAGACGATGGATGGATGAAAAGATGGATGGTTGCGTGGAAGAGCTCTAGGGCTTTTCTGAGAGGAGACATTACTGTGACATGATCCAGTAAGAAGCACACACAAAGGTATTTCACTCAAAAATTTCATAATACTCACTCTTATGTTGCTTGAAACCTGTATGTACAGTAGTCTGTGGAACACAAGAACATACTTTTTTGACAATTTATAGTAACCAAAAACACGTTAAAGCACCATGAAAGGATTATAAGGTTTCAAGTCTTCTAAAGCCATATTATAACATTAAGTCATGAAAATACGTAAATTTAAATCATTATTTACTGATAATCTTGGTCTTTCTGGTGACTAAATGACGAAATTAACTAAACTTTTCATTCTTAACTGATGAATGTGTTCATTCTAAACCAGAATGTGTGAGAGTATGAGTAATCCTAGCATTTACTGTTTTAATTGGATTTAAGTTAAATATGTAAATGATTCAGCTACGTCCCCCACACACACATGCACAAAATGAATAATAAACTATTTGAATCATACTTCTGTGCATAATGTGCCGTCGTTTCTGCATTAGTCACCATTACTTCAAACTGTCAATTTTTTTAATGGAGAAAAACTACAACTGAAGCACAGAGAGAGAGGGAGATCTATTCTTACACAATGACTCAGCACATCCAGACTTACACACACACATACACACTGACACACTATACTGTGCGTGTACATTACAATTTCTCTGTCCTACTTTGTATGTTTTTGTTCATCTCTTGGAAAGGTTTGGGTGTCAGGTTTGTGAGAATTGCTCTAAAAGCTTTTCAGAGCACTCGTAATCGGTGCATCATTATCTCTGTATCAGTTGGTGCAATTCACTACTGCAAAAAGAGGTAATTGTGTAAAACATAAAATAAGAAATACTCACATTTGTGAGATATGAAGTCACAACTGCACAATATAAAGATGCAATTATTAGATATAAATTAGGTCACAATCACAAGAAATAAAGTCGCAATAAAAAAAAAGTAATGTGACTATGAGGGATTGCATTATTATAAAATGTTGAGATCACTTTATTATAAAGTCACAATTATGTGAAATAAAGCTGCAACAAATAAAAAAAAATGCAGTAAGAAATAATAACATTGTAAAATATAGGTACAATTACGAGAAGCTGCAAGATATATAGGCACATTGTGAGATGAAAATATAAGATATTGTATTATTGTAACAGAGACGCTGGAGTTTGGTTAGAATCCATGAGCGGAAGTTTATTAAAGGTCAAGGCTTTAAACAGATGTCGATAATCAGGCAGAGGGTCAAAGTCAGAGAAGCAAGCAGATCGTTCGTCATACACAGGGGCAGAAGCAGAGACAATAGTGGAAAGGCAGGCAATGAGTCCAAACACAAACATCAGTCCAATCAGGCGTCAGAACAAAAGGGGCAGAGTACAAATACCGTGAGTCAAGAAGTCAGGCAGAATCATACACAAGGAATCAATCAGGAACAGAGGAACAATAACGCTTGGTAAGGCAGATGAACTGGCAATACTTCGCGATCAGCACATGGACTGGTCTCAGTTTATATGACAGTCAAACAGGAAATGGAAGTAGAGGAAGCAGAGGGAGTGGAGCACGGTCAGTGCTCGGGCGAGGGCTCCCTCTGCTGGCTTGGTGTTACAACGATATATATATATATATATATGAGAATACACACACACACAATTTTTTTTTATTTTTTTTTATTATAGTACATATTTTGTGCAGTACTAAAGAAGAATTTTAGTCAGTTGCTAAAATTTTAAGATTAAAAAATGCCAAAGGGATCAAAAAAAATAAATAAACAAGAACTGCTTTTATTTGATTATTCATTTACATTATTGATTCATATTTTATAACAGCTTTGTATCACAAGAATTACAATAGTGAAGCCATATAACTTCATTGTCGAAGTTTTCCCCAGTCCAGGCCTCACTGTACTCTACACCAACTCATTCCTGTGGAACAAGGAGGTTGAGGAAAAAGTGCAGCTCGATTTCCACCAGATGTCAAGACACAAAAAACTGAGTCTGTCAAATAAGCAGAAGGACTGGCAGCTCCCTGATGCCCACCGCTACGGCAATCACACTCTCCTCAGACAGATCCTCCCAAACCAGCTGCAGGAAACACAAACACACAGAGAAATCTACCTTCCCTTGCATGGATGGTCCCGTCGGAAAAACCTTCCCTCCACATTAGCTGGCTGGACGAGGGAATGAGGAGTGACTGATGATAAGTCATGTGACGGCTTGCCCTTCACACGGGCCAAAGAGATGTGATGACTTTGAGACTTCTAGAGAGAAAGAACATGGAGAGGAACGTGTGAGTGCGAGAAAGAGCCAAGAGGTGCGAGGGAAAGGATGTGTGAGTGAGAAACTGAGAAAGGATGAGAAAGTGTGGAAAGAAGAGGAAGGGAGATGACAGTGGCTGTCAGGATGTCAGTGCTCTTATGGTTCTTTCACCCCGCAATATCTGTCATAAACATGCATGAATCGTTCAGCCTTTTCATATGTGTCTTGTTTTAAGTATAAGCCTCATAAAACATTTTGATATTTATGTTTAAAACTAGAAAAACAAACAAACAACGTAAAAAAAAAAGAAAAAGAAAAACTGCAAATGTGATCAGAAACATAAACAAGGCTTGATTTTAATGTTTTTTTTGGGGGGGGATATTTAGATTTATTTTTTTTTCTGTTTAAGCATATATATATATATATATATATATATATATATATATATATGTACATGTGTGTGTGTGTGTGTGTGTGTGTAGTATAGTGTATATGTAATGTGTACATATTTTTGGCACTGCTAATAAAAATGGTGGTCAGTTTGTTCAAAAATGCAACTAATTTACCAGGTTTATAAGGATAAACAAGAAGAAACAACTTGCCAACGGGGCAAGACAGGTAAGAACATTTAAAAAATCAGAAAAAGACATGATATTTCAATTACATTTTTTCTTAAGTAAATGTTTCTTGTTTTTAGGATATTTAGATTTGTATTTTTTTGTATTATTATTTTATTTATTTATTTTTTCCAGGAGGGGGGAAATGATAGGGAAAAAAAAATATTTATAGTATACATATTTCGTGCAATGTTAAGTGTTAATTAACGAAGAATGGTGGTCAAATTGTTACAAAATTACAGATTTATGAGGTGACAGGCTTGTGTGGCAAAACTGCATTTCCCTCAATTCTCTGTGGCAGCTTGAATTTGATAAAATACATAGATAAGATTTTAATTACACATCCTAATACATGCTAAAAACCTGGCAGGTAGAAAAAAAAAACATTTTATCATGAAAGGAATATCAAATTTCCCAATGCATTCAGCCAAGATGACTGGAACACACATACTTTCATAACAGTAAACTTGCAAGTAGAAATATCCCAAAAGAACTGGATTGCAGCAATATGCAGCAGAACGATTTTGTTGTGTTCTGCAGTCCATGTGTCCAATTACATCAGTGTTTGTTTGATAGCAAAACCACTTGTGATTTTACAGTCCCACAATCCATCTGACAGCCCATCCTCCAACACACTGCAAATCAGATACACGTGCATCAATCACTGACAAACAAACATCCCATTATGCCTTACCTGGGAAAAAAATGTAAAAAATGCAAAAATAGCTCCCAAATGATTATACTGCAAATCACTCTATAATGGCTCATGTTTTCATCAGCGAAAGAGCAAAATTAGGCTTGGAGGATTTCATTAGAAAAACAAAATGTCAAGCCATCCATTATCAGTCGTAATTCAAGCAAGTCTCGTTCAGAAGGCTTGCTACCAGCATATGGTAAAAATGTAAAACTTTGGCACCCCATTTCACATGAATTGAATCAATAGCTCAGATAAAGTCATAAAAGATGATGTGGAATTAGAGTTTGTCTTTTATTGCACTGTAGAGAGGATGTGAAAGTTGATCATTCTTGTATAGAGAGAAAACAATACATCATCACAGCTGACAATTAGATATGTAATCATACATAGAGCTACAAACAACTTGCAGATGTGTACAGTGTTTACAAGGATGTGCATTTCGAGAAATGCGTTTCTGACAGTGAGATAAAGTGTGTTCAATTGCGAATTAACTATGCGGAGTTGCCATATGAAATAATTGAGCCATTTGTATGCTAAACAAATCCATGTAATGATAATGTACTAACTGGGTGAATCTCAAGAAATAAGTCAAGAACATAACTAGACTGTGTGTGTGTGTGTGTGTTAAAATGCAATAGTCCTAGTACTGAGCCTTGCGGCACTCCATACTGAACTTGTGTTAGAGATGTGTTTACTAAAACCAAAATAGTTCTGTCAAAGACTGAATCAAGACATCTATATTGTCATTATATAACCATCAATACATTGTTTTTACATTACAGTACTGAGATTTTGGGGGAAATGTTCTTTATTTTCATTAAAATGTTAATCTCACTGTCTACGGCCTACAGAGGAAGCTGCCTTCTAAGACTCAATCATGGTGTTAGTTTCACTAGAGTTTAATGATAACATGTTGCTAAACTTACAACATGCCATTCTACATGAAAACACATTAAATAGAAAGTATACTTATACTTTTTTAGAATTTAAATTTTCTACATTTTAACATTATGGAAATAAAGTACATTTACCCCCAAATTATCAGTACTGCAATGTGAAAAAAAAATATTGATGTTTATATATGTATATAAATCATTTCATATTATAAATCATACTGACATCTTGCTTCTCTCTTTCAACAACTGTTTTGCTCTTAGTAACCAGATCTGTAAAAAAACACTATTTACACTAAAGAGCTCATTAGAAGGGAAATAACATTTAGAGGGCTTTATGAGAGAGTGACAAGAGGACGTAAGGATTTATGTGACCTGGTAATGAAAAAGATTGCTGAAGTGTCATCCAGTCGGCTACTTCAATGATCCAATAATATGCGTCAAGAAGCCCCAGCAAGAAAGCTGGCATTAACGGCAATGATCACACTGAAGGGCCATCATGTAGTTATCAGGCCTGCATATATTCTCCCCACCACTGACAAGATTTACATTATCATTCCAACCAGTGAGAGAGGTTTTCTGTGAAATCCACAATAGAGGCTGAAGCCGATTTGTGTGTTTGCTGGATTCGTTAGACTTAGGTTTTCATTCGTGGCATAATGGCAGAAAATAGTTTTTTTTAATGGCCTGTTAATTTTGGGGTCTAGTCTTGATAGTGAGATGACACTTTCTTTTTCTTTTTATTTATTAATTTATTTTTTGTCGTGTCTAAAACCAGTTGTATTTAGTCAGATCTCAGGAGAAAAAGTAACTATATGTAACAGAGACGCTGGAGTTTGGTTAGAATCCATGAGCGGAAGTTTGCCCTCTAGGAGCGACTCCTGGAGCTCGACTTGGACGTCCCCGCGGTCTCGGTGCTGGGCGGTCGGGTCTGGCTCGATGAAACTCCTCGATGAGTGATGGATCCAGAATATCCCGGGCGGCTACCCATGACCTCTCCTCAGGTCCATAGCCTTCCCAGTCCACCAAATACTGGAGCTGACCCCCTCTTCGTCTCGAGTCCAGTAACACATTTACCCTGTATGCCGGGGTTCCATCAAAGTCCAGTGGTGGTGGTGGTTCTGGGGCTTCATGGCCAGGGTCAGCTCCCGAGTGGACGGGTTTGAGGAGGGACACATGGAAAGAGGGAGAGATACGATAGTTAGCAGGAAGCTCCAATTGGTATGTTACATCATTGATCTGTCTTAGTATCTTGAAAGGGCCAACATACCTGGGACTGAGCTTCCTGCTTGGTAGCCGCAACTTGATGTCCTTCGTGGAGAGCCAGACCCGTTGTCCTGGTTGGTAGGGAGGGTGTGGGCGACGTCGTCTATTGGCTTGGAATTCTTGTGTTCTCACAGCTCGCTGGAGATGGACATGAGCACTGTCCCACACCCTCTCACTACGTTGTATCCAGTCGTCCACTGCAGGAACCGAGGAGGGTTCGCCAGACCACGGGAACAGAGGCGGTTAGAATCCTAGGACACACTGGAAGGGGGTTAGACCTGTACAGGAGTGGATTAGAGAGTTTTGGGCATATTCCGCCCATGGCAAGAACTCAGACCATCGGTGCTGTTCACGGCTGCAGTAGCTTCGGAGATACCTTCCGATTTCCTGGTTGAGTCGTTCGACCTGTCCGTTGGCTTCTGGGTGATAGCCTGACGTTAAGCTGACGTTGATGTCCAACTGATTGCAGAATGCCTTCCGATCCTCCTATAGTTTGTCTCATCTCTGTTGCTAATGAGACCCACTACAGTCATGTCATCCGCAAACGTAATGAATTTATTTGTATAAAAGTAGTAGTTTAGATATTTTTATTTTATTTTACATTATAATTCATTCCATTCTTAAAAAGCTTTTTTTAGGGTGTTTTCACACTTGGTTCATTTGCCTGGTCCGAACCCGAGTTCGATTGCTCCCCCCTCACCCTGCCCCCGCTGAACTGCGTTCATATTATTTTATTTGGATCCGAACCGCGGTTCGTTTGCGTCATCAAGCCAGCAGCTGTTTATCCCATTGCTTAGTAACGACGGTGCAGGAGAAGGCGGCAAATGCATAACATTGCTCTCTGCACTTTTATATATTTACGTTTTTGAACCGTTCGTTTTGTTTACAAAGCTTCGGTACATAACGGCACTTACATCTGTCTTACGAAGGCAAACAGAAATGAGATATACAGCTCTCTGTTTGCAGCGCATCAGTCACGCTCGTCAGGAAAGTGAGTGAAACACACACAAACACACATTTTTATCAAATAATACGTCATTAATAGCGGTTCACTTCCGCGATCACATCAGCAGCAAACCGTACCAGAGTTCACATGAACCGTACCCCAGACCACCCTTTTTAAGCGGACTCTGGTACAGTTCGCAGGTGCGCACCCGAGTTCGGAAGACAGCGTTCACATCATCCAAACGAACCGAACTCTGATGTCAATCGAACCCGGGTGCGCACCAAAAGTGCTAGTGTGAAAGCACCCTAGTTTGGGGGGGGGTTTGTGAAAGATGTTTTGAAAATTTGCATGGACAAAGCAAATACTATCACTAACATCTCGACATAAATTGATAATTTA
>NW_015557155.1:145712-146290 GCF_001515605.1 Sinocyclocheilus anshuiensis
TCAGTCACGCTCGTCAGGAAAGTGAGTGAAACACACACAAACACACATTTTTATCAAATAATACGTCATTAATAGCAGTTCACTTCCGTGATTTGGTACGATTGCGTTCACATCAGCAGCGAACCGTACCGGAGTTCACATGAACCGTAACCCAGACCACCCTTTTTCTTTCTTTTCTATATAATTTAAAGGTGCAGTGGGTGATTGTCTTCAGAAACATTTTTTGTTATGCTGGTTTAAAGTCTTTTCACATCCCGATAGCAATCATTAAGTTAAGTGATCTAAATATATTTGTCTGTATTTATATATTCTGTGGAAGGCCTAGCATGAAAAAATGTTCGTCCAATCAAAATGCTCGGTCCGAGCGTTTTAATATGCTTTCCTACCTGCCTGTCAATGTAAGTATTAGCATACCTCTGCGCACCGGGTTCGCGCAGACAGGATACGTCATTAGCGCGTTCACGCACGCTGTGCAGACAGAGCAAGAATGGCAGACAAACATCAACAACCCGATCTTTCTTCCTGGTATTGTAGTACTTTTAAAGTTTTCTCACCGGTGAATGACACATGATGTAGCC
>NW_015557155.1:146300-169304 GCF_001515605.1 Sinocyclocheilus anshuiensis
CATCAACAACCCGATCTTTCTTCCTGGTATTGTAGTACTTTTAAAGATTTCTCACCAGTGAATGACACATGATGTAGCCCAGCGATTAATCCAGTCCTTGTGCGCCAGCTCATTAGAAGTGAGCTACGTGCATGAACTGTGTTCCGATTAACATGATCCCTACACAGTGTTCATTGTTCCCTACTCCCTGAGTGGGGGAAGTCTGTTGGAACATAGGCTACATCAGTGGTTCCCAATTCCAGCCCATTGTAGTAATGTTGTCTCTGGTATTCTGGTCTGGGAGCGTAAATGCGTGGCTTTGGATGGCGATTGCAGGGAGGGTGGGACGTTCGCTTTCAGTGCTATCAGGCTAAAGTTAGCATTTTCCAAGATCTCCTACTGCACCATTAATACATTTATAATTTTTTCTTTTAATTTTGTTTTAAATCACAATTCATTCCAAAAAACAAAATGAGATTCTTAAAAATGAAGGTCCTTAAAGAATTCCCTTTAAAGTTTAAATTTTTCCATTTCAGTATCTGCATTGAATTTCTTGGATGCGAACAGATTTCAATCACTCGCCTTGCACATATGGACGCACACTCTAGTAACAAAACGGGGCGCTTTGCCCCAAACCTCCATTTGCTTCTGAAGATTAAAAAATGATTCCATGCTAGCATGTAGCAAATGTGCATCTGTGGTCACATAACAATCCCTTATGGCTAACTAATGGGCCTGAAATAACGGCTTCCACTCAACAAGTACAAAGTAATGAGTTCTAGCTAGCTGGCCAACAAGAGAGGAAGGGAGGGAGAGAGATCGAGAGAGGCCAAATCTCATCATGCATAATAGATTGTGCCAACAGCCTGCGTGGAGCTCTTGAGGCCCAGTGCTTCATCATTCCTGGAACGGCGTAACGAGAGGGGACACCTGGGTTACTGAGGATGAATCTGAATGTGCTCGCGAGAGTGGGAGCAGAGAGGAACATATTCAGCTGATGTCCTCTGCTCTTTTATCTTCAAGTCCATCCAAGCTGACCCTTTTTTTTCTGGTATAGGGACAACATCTTATCTGCGTTAAAAATAGTGTTTTAAAGGGATAGTTCACCACAAAACAAGGATTTAATTGGAGTTTACTTTCCTTAAATTCTTTCCTTTGTGAAACACAAAAGGATATAGTTAGTAGAATGTCAGAGCTTCTGTTTTCCATAGGGTACGCACGCTGTGCAGACAGAGCGAGAATGGCAGACAAACATCAACAACCCGATCTTCCTTCCTGGTATTGTAGTACTTTTAAAGTTTGACACCATATGAGAACAGTTCTTTAGCTCAGATAGTTACGCTCTGTGCTAAGAACACCATGGTCAGGGCAGGGGTTCGAGTAGCATGAAACGCATGATCTAATAAAAGTTCTGTTCCTGACAAACCTCATTTATGGGCAAGTTTTTACATGCAAGAATCAATAGGTGTGTTCAACTTAGGCTGCGGCTGGATTTAACCCATTTGCGAGATCTGGCGCTTGCACTTGGGGGAGGATTTGGTGATAGAGATGTGAAGTCGGACACTTTCTGGTTCCTGTAATGTTTGCTTTCAAAATTCGGATACAATTTCTAACCGTTGACAGATGAGTCTGTGCAGCGCCGCATAAAGTCGAACACATCTAATGGCCTTTGGCATCTGTCAACAAACCTGGTAAGATGTATTTTACGAGTTTGTGTCAATTTAGTTGGTGATTTTGTGACGTGACGTGTGGCCAAGTATGGTGACCCATACTTGGAATTAGTGCTCTGCATTTACCCATCCAAAGTGCACACACACAGCAGTGAACACACACACACCGTGAACACACACCCGGAGCAGTGGGCAGCCATTTTTGCTGCGGCGCCCGGGGAGCAGTTGGGGGTTCGGTGCCTTGCTCAAGGGCACCTCAGTCATGGTATTGAAGGTGGGAGAGAGCGCTGTACATTCACTCCCCCCACCTACAATCCCTGCCGGTACGAGACTCGAACCCGCAACCTTTGGGTTACGAGTCCGACTCTCTAACCATTAGGCCACGACTTCATGTATGATTTCATATGAATTTGATTTTTATAAAAACATGTTTTTTAGAAAAAAATGGCACAAAGGTCCACCCTCAAATCTAGCCCTCAGTGTAGCGTAATCAGATTGTATGAAAACGTATGAATGAGATCATACAAATTCATATAAATTTGCACTAATTTGTCAAAATGTGAAGTAAAGCTCTCCTCTTTTCCTACACTTTCAGCACGTTGTGAGCAGAACCTGGGAATAAATACTGGCTGCATCATGATGTGGAATATTCTACACAAGTATTTTACGAATTGGTGACTTCGTATGAATTTGTATGATTTGATTTGTACAGGAACGTACATAAAAAAAATAAATAAAATAAAACAAAAAACGTTAGCATGAAACCCCACCCCAAAACAGTGGGGTGAAAGCAGCTTGTATGAAAACATATGAATGTGATCGTACAATTTCAAATGAATTTTTCACCAATTCGTCAAAACTTTAAGTAACATTTTTTCACTTTTCCTATACTATATATATAGCTTTTTCAGCACATTGTGAACAGATTGCAGAATAATTTCTGGCTGCTTCGCCATATGGATTATTTTACACAAGTATTTTACGAACTGGCAACTTTGTATGAGTTCATATGATTTGATTCGAACAAAGACGTACGATTTTTAGGAAAAAAGCTTTACCCCAAAACTCTCAAGGAAAGAAAAATCAAAAGTGTGATCTCTTTAACATCTCAAAAATGTATCCTAAACAGAAATGAGGTTACTTTAAGATCGAATGGAGATTTTGAGTCTCCTGCTTCTCAAACTTGTCTCCTGAGACAAAAACTGTAACAATCTCACATTTGTCTCCTTTAAAGCTTTAGAAAAGCTCTCAACAACATCACACACTGTGCTCAGAATTTTCTCCTACACTAAAGACTCGGGAGATCTCACATTAGTCTCCTTTGTCTCTCAACAACTTTACAGTGTGTAGTGTGCAAATGCCTCAATATGAGCTCAAACATTTTATATGTATTAATAATAAAAATTAGTCAATTAAAAATCAAGACGGAGTCATGATCCACTTATGTGCATTTCAGAAAAGAAAGCTCCAGGGTTACTTTCTTCTGTAAATCAGTTTTGATAAAGGCATTGGGTACATTACTATTTCCAACAACTAATTGTGCCTAAGCACATGCACATTATGTGGAGACAAAACATTATAAGGAGACAAATATAAGACCCCCAGAGTCTTTAGCTTAAGACAAGCCTATGTGTGATGTTATTGAGATCTCTTCAAAACTTTTGAGGATACAAATGTGAGAGATCCAGAGCCTCTAACTAAGGAGTACGATCTAAGCACATTGTGTGATGTTGTTGAGATCTTGTTTGAAACACTGGAGGAGACAATTATGAGACCACCAGAGTCTTTAGTTTAAGAGAAAAATCTGAGCACAATGTGTGATGATGATGAGGTCTCT
Source organism: Sinocyclocheilus anshuiensis (assembly GCF_001515605.1). Lineage (NCBI taxonomy): Eukaryota > Metazoa > Chordata > Actinopteri > Cypriniformes > Cyprinidae > Sinocyclocheilus > Sinocyclocheilus anshuiensis. The sequence continues at coordinate 149,787 of NW_015557155.1, forward strand.
TCTAAAACTTTAAAAGAGACAAATGAGAGAGTGTAAGAGTTTTTGTCTTAAGAGACACGTTTGAGAAGCAGGAGACTCAATTCAGCTCCACAATCAAATCACTGAGGGTGCTCTCTCTCTCTCTCTCGATATATATATATATATATATATATATATATATATATACTGTATATATTCTTTATCACAAATGACATTGTACTGTAATTTGTTGTCAGACCACCTGTAACTGTCAATGCTGACCTCTTGCAATCAGTATCCCGCATTCACTTATGTGAAAATTTGTGCTCTTGAAATTGGCATTTCCATTGTCATGAAAGCCACAGCCATAGTTTACATCAAGAAAACCTGACAGAGTTCACTGTTGGCTATTGTGATCATTACATCATGTCTATCTTGTTTGTGAAGCATGACCGAAAGACTGGTCATTCTGATGGCACATAATTACTTGAACTAAGGTTTTTTGTTTTTGAGCAAATTACAGGTTTATATATATATATATATATATATATATATGTATAATGCTTATGCCTGTACACTAGTGTTACATTTGTTAAAAAGAAAGTGTTGATCTTATACTAAACATATTGCACTTATATATGTATTGGAAAATGTGCTGTATATACAATGATGGGCATTGAAGACTAATTTAAACTAGTAAACCTTGATATTCTGAAATGTTTAATACCATTTAAATGATAAAAGTTTAATGTTTCTCCTAAAATAAAATTGAAGACATCTTAAGACAAAGCTGATTATCTTATTGAGACATATAAGATAATCAGCCCTTAGTATCCTGAGTGTAGCATAACCTCTGTCAGAGCCATAGCCTTGTGGGCAGTTCATCGATGTGAAGGCACAACTGCCCCTCAGATAACATGGGTTTGAATCCCCGCTAAAGGTACTTTCCTGCTCCTGTTTAATTCTCACCTGTCCAATTGTTTCCTGTCTCTACTCCTACTGTCCTGACCATTAAAGGTGAAAAACCCCAATGTAATAAAGAAAGAGCAACCTCTGAGCAGTAAAACATTTTTATAATGGTGTCTTGAAAGAGATTACAGCAAGACCTCACATGTTTCTCACAGTCCATTCTCATTTTGGACTCCTTTCTCTCAAAACTTTCTCATTTGTCAGTTGTGTCTACTTGTATTTATCCTAAGGAATTTTAGGACAAACATCTGAAACACTGTTGATACTAAAATGAGAAATACATGAGAATCAACTAAGTCTGAGTTTAGAAAGAGCAAACTCTGAGCAATAAAATATTCCAATAATGGAGTCTTGATATAGAATATCTCTTCATTGTCTTGTTGCAATCTCTGTTTCTTCCACCACTCAGTTTTGACTCTTATTTTCTCAAATATTTCTCAGGTGTCTACTTCTATTTCTCCTAAGCAATTTTAGGAGAAACATCTGAAATGCTGTTGATACTAAAATGAGTGATAAATGAGAATCTCATCTAAGTCTTCTGAGCTTAGGAAGAGCAACCACTGAGCAATATTTTTTTCCCCTCTGAGTAAGCACTTTGTTCAAAAATGTATGAATGAGATTGTACAAATTCATATGAATTTGCCATGAATTTGTCAAATTAAAAAGTACATTTTATGCAAGTATTTAACGAATTGTCTCCTTTTTTTGAATTTGTACAATTTAATTCATACAAAAACATACATTTTTTTTTTTTTTTTTTACCTGACCCCCAAAACCCTCAGTCGGGCATAAGCACAAATTCATACGAATTCGGATCAAATTTGCCAAAACATGAAGTTCTTATAAAATGCCATGAGAGTATGTTGAACACGTCCAAAAGTGAATAAACGTGAATAAAATTTGAGACTTTTTGGGACAATTTCCAGAGAACACTGATACAATTTTTGTTACTCACCTCACAGCTACTTTATGGCTTTGGAATATAGTGGCCAAATGATGAGAGCTATTTTTATTATGTTTTTTGGAGCTTGGCAGCATTTTCGTTGTAAGAAAACATAATTTCAGACATTCTGAACCACTCCTTTAATGAGTCCCTCGACAGAATACATGGCCTCATAAAAAAATGTCAGGTGTCCTCCGGCCTTGTAAGCCTGTCGTTTTAGGATTTGTAATCTGAGAGATGACATCAATGGATGTTTCTCCTCAGATGCTGAGAAATTGCTTGTCATTCTTAATTCTCTGGAAAAACCCCTATAGGAAAATAAAGTTTAAAGCATTTCCCACTGATTAAAGAAGGCAGTCGTCTTTCAGATTTCACATATTAAAGGGATAAATGGAAGCGAATATGACTCTGAACCTGTTAATTCCAGTACCACTGGCATTCCCAACTCATATGGTGATGTCCCGAACAGAGAATGTGTTCAGCAAGCAAACAGCCTTGACTTGAAGCGGCGCATGTGGCTTTGATTCACACATCTGCTCTAAATTGACAACAGGCATGGGTAATTTCTGTCTACGTGGTCCTTGAGATAAGCTCTCCATCACAGTGCATGTCTGATTGGAATTTGCATAGATTTACTTCTTGTATATTTCCAACTCATAATGATTTGTCCCTTTAAAGGGGTCATATGATGTTGCTAAAAAGAACATTATTGTGTATTTGGTGTAATGCAATGTGTTTATGCAGTTTAAGGTTCAAAAAACACATTATTTTCCACATACTGTACATTATTGTTTCTCCTCTATGCCCCGCCTTTCTGAAACGCATCGATTTTTACAAAGCTCATCAGTCTGAAAAGCGAGGTGTGCTCTGATTGGCCAGCAATCCAGTGCATTGTGATTGGCCGAATACCTCAAGCGTGTGACGGAAATGTTACGCCCCTCACCATACTGTGATGCCGTGTCCCGGCGCGACGAGACAAAACCAATAAAACCCATTATAAACAAGGCATTTGTTGCATGCAGTGGGGAAATAATTACGGATTATAATGACGTATACTGTCTTTTTACGCATTGCGTTGCGTTTAATTTCTAGCCTTTAATTGGCTTAGAAATCAGATAACTGCTGGACAATAACCAATAATAATGATTTGTTTATATACTACAAACACTTTTTTTTATCACATAATAAGGCAGAATAGTTTCAATACTGTAATAAATGCTATGTCAGTTAGCACTGCATTGTTCATATACTTTATTTATTACCTGGAGATGACTTGACAAACACAAATAAACCATATTGTCGCAATCGTATGTTTGATGTCTTCATGTTTCCAAACGTTTCTGTTTTCTGTGAAAACAACTGTTTTCATACAGCGATAGCTGGACGCTTTTGTCCATATTAGGAATTTCATCATACGACATTCTGCGCGAGAGCGCCCTCCAGCTACGAGTATGAATGAAACATACACTGCACTGTTTAGCTCCGTCCCCCGCGTAATCTACGCCCCTGGTTTTAATACACGTTATGGCAATTAATGATTTTAATTGGTAAATCAAAAAATAAAAATATACTGCATGGCACTTGTACAAAAACATGGTAATATTACAGATAAGATGATACCATACGAGTTTGAGATATATCATGGCACTCAATGATTACCATATTTACAATACAATACAAATGTTTTTTAAATGTTACTTCACAAAATATAGTATATAAAACGTACTGCATGTCCACATGTACTTTTGGTATATAAATTATGGTAATTCATTTTCTTATATGGTACATCAAAGAATACCATGTTATTACCATGGTACATGCACACAACATCATGGTAATATTTTAGTTTCTCCAAAGACATGATCATACCATGGTACTAAATTATATAAATGTTTTACAAGGTAATTCTAAGAATACCATGGCAAACATAAAAAAGGTACATCTACAAAATTATATACAGTAAAATACTGTGGTATTATCATAGGACTTGAAGAGCACAAGTGGTGAATATCATTCTACCTCATTAATTTATGCATAAAGGTTTGCACATCCAACATTTCAATCAAATCCATTGGAATATATTTTAGTCAGCTGTACTCAACAGATCTTTCCATAGAAAAGTAAAACTCTTCCTCTTCTGCTACATTATATATACAGTATTTCTGATGCACTCAGTGCAGATGTCGAACTGAGACCCAACGGAACTCCAGTCCAGATTTTCAGCACGTTGTGAGCAGATCTTGGGAATATATCCTGGCTGCGTTGCCACGTGGAGTCCTAGATGCAAAGCTTGATGTTCGCAGCCACATGCCTTTGGATGCTGCATCAAACGCATATGAGATGATGAATTGCCACTGTCTACTGCGTGGCACCTGAATATTCTCAAATGAAGAAGAGAGAACAATGGGATGAAAAACAAACATTGTTTCTGCATTTATTACTGTTCTACATTTATGGTCTGGTTTTAAAATTGGAACAGTCTTACTTCAGAAAACAATCAAGGATTTCTTGAGCTAAAGACAAACGTTTTCTTATTCTGCACTAGTTCACCAATGATCAATGCAAAAGAGTATATCAACACCATACTATAAAAAAAATAAATAAATAAAAACTGGATTACAATTATTTTGGTATTATTTTTTAAATTAATTATATTCTTCATAAAGAAGAAAATCTCTTAATCTGGACCATTATTTTCAAGGCAATTAAGTACTTTTCGTGCAGACATTTTCCCTCTAATTATTCTCTTTACTACAAATATTTTTTTTTACATAAATCTGCATAAAACAGCAGTACAACTACTGCCATGATGTTTAAATTATTATGTTTATATTTTTGCATTACAGTAATGAGAATTGGGGGTGAAAGTGCTTAATTGTCCTGCAAATCTTAACGCTCATTAAGGCTTCATTTTCATTAAGCGCAATATATTTTATTTATTTCTTCAGATTTCGGGATGAAATATAACCCAGCCATATTCTTAATACATTTTAAGAGACCTGAGGAGGAGCAACCAAACCGCAACAAACAAAAACCATCACATTTTATCGTAAGTACCATAATAACCCCAGTAATGCCTACAAAATTAAGTGAAGCTCCCTATTATAGTGAGCTTGATGTATGTTCATTTTAAAACTCAATAGTACAAAGCAAGAACTTAAAAACGGCAGTGAAACAAAACCCGACATTCTCCAGTTTGTGTTTTGTAGGATATTATTGCAGTATCTGGAGAGAGTAAGGCTCATCCATCCTAATGCCCATGGCTAAGTAAACACAAGAGTTTGGAGACTCAACCATCTGTACGTTTTAACAGGAGGCGTCCTTAGAGGCAAAACACCTTTAATCTTCATATGTAGCCTGCACTAACACTACAATCTGTAAACTGCAACATTGCATCCTATTAGAAACTTCAAGGACTGAACATTGCACTTCACGTGGAGATGAGAAAACATCGTTCATGTGGTGATCTGAACAGTTTGGAGAATTGGGAAAACACAGAATGCCCACAGTTACTGAACATGCTGAAACTGGATATTTTTTTCAGCTCTGAACCACTGAGAAAAACAATGTGACTAGACGAGCTAGTTCATGTTTTTAAAGCCATAAATAGCGAGGGACACAAATTTCTAGGAAAGCTTCATCAATGCAATGGCATTGATGTGAATCCTCCTGTTCATCTTGAAAATAATGTGATAGTAATTGACATGGGGGCTCGTCCGGGATGTGTAAAGTTTCTCCTACAAGGTTGCAAGGGAAAACAGCTAAATAAAGACACATGAATCAAGCGCTAGACTCGCGATGGAAACAGATCTACCATTTTTCATCTTTGCCTTCTCAATTTGTCTGACGAGAGAGACACCCCATCTACTTTGTTCCTTATTCTAAATTAAGACAAATGGAACATAACCGGTATGGCGTGTATAATTTATCTCGAAGAGCAGATGAATCTCGTTTGTGATAGATGAGCAGTAAATGAAAAAAAAAAACGTGGCATCTCTTCTTGATCTCCAGCCGTCAGGGGTTTTTAAAGGCAATGCCCCGCAATGCCATCGAGGGAGCTTCAGATCCTCAAAAGCAAAAGGGTTTTATGAAGAGTGCTCTGCCCGAAAGGTCACTTGCTGGAGGGTTCACATTCTTTGATGGTAATGAGGGGTCTTACTGAAGAGGATCCTTTGAAAAAAAAAGTAAAAAATAAAAATTTGTTTATATATTTTTATATATTTATTTTTTACATTTTATGAATGTAAAATTTTAGTATGAAAGTTGAGGAATCATGATTTGTTCATGAAAACACCAATATCGGAGTATGCACTGTTAGGGAACGAGACCACTTATTTAGCGCTGATTGGAAATTTATCTGCAAAATAATTTATAAAAGACCACAAAAAAAATGCTGATTTTGCTGTACACTGCAATAATAATAATAAACATTCCTGTGTAGAAGTTAAATTTACTTATAAAAAAAAAAGAAAAAAAAAACTGATTATACACAATTTTGCATAACCACATTGGTAAATGACATTTTTTTTTGTTTTAGTTTCAAGTAATTCCAAAATAAATTCCAAATAAAATTCCAAAATAATTCCCAAAAAATTCCATTAAAAAAATAATCTTTGCTCCTTTGAAAAAACAAAATATAAACATGTGCATAGAAAAGGATTTATGCGCAAGACGACAATTGAAATGGTGCTAACCCCACAATTTTTTGCTTTTAAAGAAAAAAAAAAAACTGCACATTTATGCTTTCAAACTCATTTGGGATGTTTCGCAACAGACTACCACTGTCAGTATTGTATATGTTTTTGTTGCAAACTTAGCAACAAGTCAAATTATTTTCAGCATTAATCAACAGTACATCACAGAACCTGCCCCAGAACCTATATATCTTACTTGTTTGAACTGGGAACATTCTTTTAATCCCAAATCATGAATATCATGGTTACCGGGCTCGTATACAGTGTAATATGCATGAACATCTAATGCACATCGGAAGTCAGATCGCAGAGAACTTACGCAAAACTCTCAATCATGAATTATCAAAAAACCCACACACATTCCCGGTGAGAACACTTTTTAATACAAGATTCAAACAGACAGTGTCTGGTGGCATAGATTAACCAACGCTGTTTAACATGAAAGAGAATGAGTAAAGTGTTTTTCGTCATGACGTTGGCGCTGTATTCTTTGCTAGGTTGCACTTCTTCACAACAGCTGACCTCGAAGGTGTCTCGCTCAACACATCACTGCCATTTCTAACACCTGGACCCAAGGTCAACCTCAGCACCTTTAGAAATGCATTGCTTAAATGTTCAATCTTTTGTCAACTCAGTTTGTCTTTGAAACACAGCTTGCAAATTTTGTAACATTGTTAAAACTTGGACAAAATGTTAAAAAAACAAACATAAAAATGAAAAGAAAGAAACTCATATACAGACAAAAAGAAACAACTTGTACCATTTAACGAAACTTTTCATTCAGAAAAGCATAGTTTTCCCGCTTTAAGGATTCGTTATATTCGTACAGTAAGTATAAACTAATCAAATTGTTTTATGAAGGCTGAAATGATTTGACAAATAAAAACATCTATAGACATCAAGGCTGTGCAGAAGAATACAAATAATATTGTAAGACATTAAACTCATATTTCGCTCAGGGTTTGTGAAAATAACCATATAGTTTGGATATAATATAATAATATAATACTCTGGTGGAGGATGTACTAATATTCTACACAGACTTACAAAACTGAGTTTTAACTCTATAGGAAAAAAACATTCTTAAAAGGGACGGAGGGGAAACTATCATACTGTTACTTGTTCATCATTGCTTTTATTCTAAACTGAAGGAAAAAAATAAAAAGAAATGATAAAAAAAATAAAAAGCCAACATGAACTAAAGCAGCAGACTCAACAGGAGCAAACAACAGCCATTTTGTAATCTGCATCTTTGGTTTTTCCACCTAAAATATTTATTCAGAGTTGTGCTGATGAGAAAGCAGTAGCTTTACTGAGACCGACTCATTGCTACATAAACGATGTATAAATAACGTATTGTAACACCGAAACAAAAGAATCCATTAGAAAAGGCCACAAAAAAGACAATATTACGCATTTTGTTGCTGATTTTGCTGTACACTGCAAAAACAAAAACAAAAACATTATCTCTGTAAAAACATGATAAATTTACTTGCAAAGCAAAATTGTGTATGATAATAAATAGCCGTTTCACATACCCCATTGGCAAACTGCTATTGTTTTTGCTCCTAGTATAAATCTAACAAATTCAGTTTTAGGTTAAAACAAAGAATACTAATTCACAACTTTTCTTCTTTGAAAAAATCCTGAAAATTATTTTGCAGTTTATCAATGCCGTTCCGTGATGAAGTGCATTTTGCAGTGTTTTTGTACCTCAATCCTACTGCACCTTTGAAAGACCAACACATTTCCATCTTCAACCTGCTGGTAACATACAAATGGAACACCAAATCAAACCTCCATGGATTTTGGTTTACTGGTAAATCTATAAAGGCTAAATGGAAGCATTAAAAAACAAGTTATGGTTACACCCAAAAACACATCCATACATAACCTCCTACGTGGCAAAACAATTCAGTCATCTGGGGTTTGTCAGACTTGAGGTGGTATCACACAGATCTTGCACGCTACTCGCTGGCCAGCCATGACTACACCACACCTTCATTATTGCAAATGTCACTTTTTGAATTCAAACCTTAAAACAAATGAGCGTAAAACACAACACACATGCGCTGCAATAGCCAAACCGTATTATCCTTGAGGATGTGATGTAACCATGCAAAGATGAATGATGTCAAACTGACATTTCCCACAAAATCTGACCTGACAGCTTGAATTATAAATCATTATTGTGCATTGGAACAAGTAGTTTGGAAAAGTTTTTTATGTACTTGTGCAATAAATGATCTTAAAACAAAAAAAAAAAAAAAAAAAAAAAAAAAACACTATTACAAAGGACACTTTCCTCCGACAACAGTCTTTTCACCTTTTCTATTTTGTTAAATAAGCTGAAAGCAAACTTAAAAGAAAGCCACCTAAGAAAAAAGACAGATGAGGGAAAGCTATATAATGAATCAATTACCAAGACTAAAGTTTTACAAACTGCAGTACACTATAGATTTATTGTTCTTAAACAATTTGAGGCTGTATCAAAAACTTTGTAAAAAAATTATTGTGATTTTATCAATCTTTTTTTTTCTTGAATTTTCTGAGAAAAAGGAAGAAACAAAGAAACTACAAATCATCTGAAACCAGAGCTTGTTCTGATTAAATCAAGTCTTTGAAATTGAGCAATGTGTCTCAATGACTGTCAGTAGCTTGAGTCTATCTGGTGAAACAGTATATTGGTGGTTTTGACTTGAGGGTGCTGAACATTGTTCCTTCTGTTTTATGAGAGAATTAAGGATGCAAAGATCCCGTCAACCTGTACAACCAATTAAATCACAAGATTTCTTCATGGCCTGTGGGAAATATGATTAAGTGAAATCAATACCGAGCTCCGGCTTGTCAGGTCATCTAGCACATATCTCAAGTCAGAACACACACTGTGACATGTTCACTCAGTGATTTAATATATATTTTTTAGCAGTTTTTCATAATTGAGGGGTGGAAAATGGTGTTTATCTCAGTGTAATACTTATAAAAAAAAAAATAAAAAATACAACAAAAATTTAAGATGATATAACATAACTTTCAAATATACAGTGGATTAAACAGATCTTTCGTTTTTGCTACCTCTTCTTGTAGTGATTTAACTAGACATGTGAATAACAATAAAAACAGTTTAATTTTGTGTTAAAAGGCAAAATCATAATGAATCGACATCCCACGGAACTGTCTGCATGGCTGTTCAAGTCCCTCAAGGCCATTCTTTTATTCCCCTTCTGTTATTGAATTTCTCTATGAAACCCTTTTGCACCTGCAGTCAGCTTTATTGTCCGCTTATATTATTCAAGATTAACAAATTCAGAAGATAGAAAGAGTGCTGTTAGGCAAGGTGTTTGATTCTGAGTCAGAAAAAAGTTAAACAAAAAACAAACAAAAAAAAATCAAAACAAAACCAATAATTAGTCAAAAAGCCCATCTAGACACAAAAGCGCCAGGACTGGAGGATATATCCCCAACAGTTTAACAATAACCAGAGTAGTCAGAGGCTGAGGTTGTTTTTGCTGTCCTTTGCAGACTATCCACTTGCCCCACCCTCCCACATCTCCTTAAGAGTCCAGTTTAACAAAATATTCCCATCACATTCGAACCCAAAACCCCCATTTGCAGCACCCCTCCCCCTTCTAAAAATCCCATAATGCAAAGAAACAACACACTGGTGTGGAACTCCAAAAGTTCCCCATCCTCCTGCTCCGGAGGTTTCTGCAAACATTAGGGTGGCACGTAAGGAGGTGGAGATCTGTACGGGGTCATGTTCTTAGGACGGGATCCTTTCCCCTCCATTGGGGTAGAGAAAGGTGGTGGTGGCAGGTAGGGAGGAGCATTAGGATCCTCGTCGTGTAGAGGTGTGTACTCTCCCAAAAGATCCTGGTTTAGAGGTGTTGTCTCTGGACTAGCCATGTTAGGATACTCTGGTGGAGGAAGCGGGGGCTTTTCCTCTTGAAGGATAAGAGGCATGCTGGAAGATGGGGGTGGCTTAGAGTCATCAAGCTCATCCGCAAAAATAATGGGCACTCCTTTCTTGATGAAAGTTGCTTGGTCTTCGATAGTCAGCTTACCCTTCCGCTTCTTGCGATAGCAGATCATGGCAATGATTCCAGCTATCAGCAAAATAGCTGCAACCACCACTGCTGGTATGACGGTGTGAAGATACACATCATCATTGCTCTGTCTTCCCGCGCCTACAGCGGGAGTAACAGGAGAGGTGGTCGGATCTGGGATCTCACCTAACCGGACAAACATGTAGTTGCGACAGCTTGCCGTGCCTCTGACGGTGATATTTAAGGCCCTGAAGTCTGGTTCCATAACATGCATGAATTGTTGAGAGGGTCTACCCTCATTATTAGAGATTTTTCTGCTCAACTGTTGTATTTGCTCTTTTGGGCAGGGGCTTTGCTGAAGGCTGTTGTTGGTCCATTCCACTATGATAGAGCCCTTCATTATGTTCTTCAGTGTAACAGTGCTACTGTTGCGATCACCGAAAGACTGGGCCAGTTTCTTGACAAGAAGGATCTTCTTGTGAATATCATTGGTGACTGTACGTGCATCCCCTTCAAACACAGCAGTAAACAACACCGGTGTCTTAACACTGTTTCCCCATCGATTGACACGGACCTCAAAGGCATCTATTGCATAGAGACCTCCTTTGTCAGTTGCCTGCATGAAATACTCATGTTTTCCTTCATGCTCCTGGTCTGGTAATCCATAGAGCAGCTGGCTTGTGCTATTGAACTGTATCCAGGAATCATCTCCAACCACATCACTGCCTTTGCGCAAAGTAAGTCTCAACTTATCGGTAGTTCCATCCTCTTTGTCGAAAAACGTATCAGATGGAACCTTCACCTCAAAGTAGGTGCCAACATAGGCATTCACCTGATCAATTGGGTTACGCAGCTGAGGTTTTATATTGCCATCAATCGGGATAACAGGGGGTGTGGTGCGCCTTGGTGGATTTGTTGTGGTGGTCTTGGGTTCTCTTGGTATTGGGGTTGTCTTGGGTTTCTTTCCAGGTCTTTTTGTCGGTTTCCTGGTGGTGGGTGTTGCTGGGGTCACAGAGGCTCCAACATATACAGGCCTGGTCATGGTGGGCTGGATGGTGATAGTGCTGGTGGTGTCCATAACTCGTGTTGGCTGTGGGGGGCCTAAGGTTGGAGTGTAGGCAATGGGATCTCGGTTTCGAATGGTAGGTTTCATAGGAAGTGGCACAGGACCACGAACAGGTGGGGCAGAACTGTCCGAGGTAGGAGCAATAGAAGGAGAGGTCGGTGTGGGAACAATACGGATGGGGGGCTCAGGGTAAGTTGTTGGGGGGAGTAATGAGGGAATGGGAGGGGGGGTGTTGTTGAGCTGCCTTCGCACCCTTTTGGGTACATGGGGCTTTTTGTTAGCAATATGCCATCCAACGACTGGATATCCCAACTGTGCAGACATGGTTCCTTCTTTTGCTGGAACCTGAACACTACTGATATCAGGAATGCTGCTCTGATCCAGACTGCAGCCAAGTTTCCAGGACAGAAGGGCTCCGTTTTCAACCACCTTCTTGGCATTTCCTGGTCCTGCCATGAAAGCAGACATGTCAAACAAACGGTTGTTGACCACAGGCAAAACCTTCATGTGCTGAAGCCCCATGCCAGAAAACTTTTTCATGTTGGCAAGTAGTTCCACCCTCTGCTTCGAGCTCATCTTTGTGAGGTCAGCATCCAGAATGACGGTAAGCACAGTAACAGGCTCCTCATTGCCACAGATGAAAGGTTGGGCATCATTGCTGGCTGACTGCTGAATTGCAAGCTGAAAAGGATCTGTGTCAGCATGATCTTCTGGGTGCACCTCAATGGAGAACACATCTGGGCTTTGGGAGACTTGGCTCTCATTGGAAACAGAAACAGATATGTAGTGAACACCCTTGTCTGTCTCTAGAGGAAGGCCTTGAAGTGTGCCAGTCTCTGCATCCCAATGCAACCATGCTGGGAGCACATCCTTGCTTGCTTCTGTGATCTGTAAAACGGGAGGAGAAATAACGATTACTGCAACTGAATGACTCACATCTGAAATGTAACAAGACAAATGAGCTTACAGCGATGCCAGATATGCACTGCTAAGTCAAACACTTAAAACCTGAAAGTAAATCCCACTTTATAATGTGACTAATATCCATTCACATGGATCAAAGTTGTCTATGATACATAATTTGTAGTTTTTGTATTCAGTATTTCCTGGTTGTGAGCACAAAGTCAGTATGTTGAAATTCAGTAAGACAGGAGGAGTAAAGACTATAATGAATGAGTGCTCTCAGAGTGGCATAGAGCTCCCTGCGGCATGAGATACTCCACCAGCTGGAGATCCGTTCAATGAGCGCTCAGTCAAAAATAACCAATAATGAATCAATGGCATTGAGATGATACATTAACACAAACAAGCCTCTTTGCAAATACAAAACTACATCCTTTGCTTTCAGACCCTTAATTTGATTGTTAATAAATCCTGGTAATAATCCATACATTATGTAGAGCCAGTGCTCATGGATTGAAACTCAAACCAGTGCACAGCAGTCACTAAGGGAGTCCAGCAGCTGGGCTTTTTATTTCAATTGACAGGCTTCAAAGGTTTTGACACAAAAATACACCACTACCACACCCCTCTTCTGCCTTTTGCAATCTTGCTTTTGAATGTTTCCATCAACCAGTCAGAGCATGTGTGCGAGTTTGATTGTGAACCTATTTGACCACTTAGAGAGACATTAATAATTCAGGTGGAAGTCTAATTATAAGCTGATCTATAGTCTTGTTGATTGATAGTGTGCTTGAAACATCAACACTGCTTCACTTCAAATGGTACATGGCTTGCACAGAACAGTTGTATTTTAAGGGTTAGAGCATGCAAAATGACAATTATGTTATTTACACAGCCGAAGCTCTCAAATCTCATTTGCGTCCACATATATTTAAATATGGCACCTTAAGAGAGGCCATAACCTGTAAAGTGAAATGGCAGTTTACTTCCTCTCACTAAGCTATTTTATCACTTAGGAAAAGCTGGAATGTAGCATGGTCTACTTTTATGGTGCTTTTTTTTCCTGTCCTGATGTCCATTGTATGGAAAAAGTGCAGCATGAACATACTGTTAAACATCTCTTTTTGTGTTCCACAAATGAAAGTCAAACCAATCTGGAATGACATTAGAGAGTAAAAAAAAAGGGAAGAGTTTATTTTTTTGTGGTGAACAATTCCTTTAAAACACACAGAAATGGGCCATAGCTATCAATTACAGAATGTGTCAAACAACTATCAATTCTGGAATCATCCTTCAATTAGAGAATTGATTCTGCACTGCCAATGAATCTATACTTACGTTTCGCCTCATTATCTGTAAAAATCACAGCAACATCTAATAGATATACAGCATTGGCAAAAAATACCTTACGTATTCTGTTTATAGTCAAACTGATATCATCCCTGCAATGAAACATGGCATGTGTTTACTTCTGGGGCCTTTTCAGACCTTGCTTTAGAACAAAATGGAAGGTTAAGGCATGTCTTCAATGCTGCCTTCTGAAACTAGAGCATCAGTGGCAAAACACACAGCCACACACACTGACATTCAGGGAGCCACATAGTTTCCATAGTGATGATTCATGCAACCCACACTAAAGACAGTATAACTTCTGCCAAAGGCATGTTTCTCTTGACTTAAATGAAGAAAGCAAGGAAAGGCAGAAACGAGTGCAGAGAGAATGTCAACAAGAATATTAGCGAGTTGTTTTTTCTTTCATATTTCAGTTGCTGTGGCAAGCCTGTCGGAATGCTTCTGAATGGCACATGTAGAATGGGAAAGAAAAACACGGTTCCAAAAAAAAAAAAAAAATAAAAAAAATTAATTCTCCAGATCCCACAGAGACAAAACCAAGGGACCAAAAAAGGACCTAAAAAATAAAATTCTGTCATCATTTACTCACTCTCATTTTGTTTCAAACCTTTTTCAAAAAGAAATGCCATGTTAGGCAAAATGACTCAGTCACATTTCACTTTCACTGAATCTTTTTCCATACAAGGAATGTGAAAATGCTAAGCCTTTAAACCTGTTGTGTTGTGTGTTAAATTTGACAGCAAACTTTGATTTAGTTTTAGTCATAGTCTTTTGACGAAAATGTCATTTAGTTTTAGTCATATTTTAGTAATCTGAATTGTTTTAGTTTTAGTTGACTAAATATCATACAATTTAAAAATTTAAAGGGTTTAGTTAAATTGTAATGCATTATTATTTTTTTATTTCTGTTTTGTTTATTCATAGATCATATTATATCAAATTAAAGGCACAATATGTAAGATTTTTTTATTAAAATATCCAAAAACCACTAGAACAGTTTCATATATTTTGCTGACTTGTGTACTTACATTATCCCAAATGTTTCGAAGAATGTTTAAATCCAGAGAAATAAGCAATTTTAACTAGTGACACGGACCGTGTGCATAGTGTCATTGTGTCGCCTGCCAATGACGTCATAACCCCTCGATTTCCGGTTTTGAACATGGAAACCCCAAAGACGCTTTAATATGTTGTGCGTTTTAATAGACCGATGACGACCGCACAGAGTAGCATTATAACAGAACTTTCAAATGTATCTACTATAATAAAACAGCGTTGCTTACTTCTGCTGCTTTCCGGAAGGAGCGGAAGCGGTCGACTGTGGCATAATAAAAGCTCCGCTGCTTTCGAGCCGTGTGTCGCGCTCGTTCAGCGCCTCGTTTTGCTTCGACGGCTTTCAGTCTCACCCTGCTTCATTCTACTACGTTAATAAATCATTAGCTCATCCATGAACATGATTTCTGCCCGAGTCCCGTCGCTTTCCGCCTCACCCTGCTTCATACTACGACGTTAATAAATCTTTAATACATTAGCTCATCCATTAACATGATTTCTGACGGAGTCCCATCGGATTGCATCGGCTGTGGAGATGAAGATGACAACTCCCATGATTCCACACTCAGTTACGGCAACATCAAACTACGCCTTTGTTTGTTTTGAATACGCACCCTCCAGTGGCAAAAAATGACATATTGTGCCTTTAAGCTAAAGCTTATAAACTAAATGAAATAAAATACGTTTTTTTAATATATGTATTTTAGATATTTATTTCCGTTTTTATAGATTTGTTTTATAATTTCAGTTAACATTTATTTTATTTCAATTAATTAACTATATTTTATGGTTTTAGTTTTAACTATAAAAACCTGATGCTAGTAAAATGTATTTATTAAATAATATTTTGAATAATGTTCTTAGGCTGTCCATCCTGTGATGGGGAATCCCAGACAGAAGCTACAATTGTTGTTAATTAAATGGAAAATTAAATTAAATACAGTTTAAGTACCCAAAATATCAACAATGACCATGAAAAAAAAGCTTCAAATACAGTGTGACTCTTATTTTGAAATTTCTGCACTGTGGACTGTACAGTTGCAGGCTGCTCATTCAAGTTCAGATGAGGGAAATAAAATATGCATTCTTACAACAGTCTAAAACATATTACCATATAACTACTGTATAGTAAACATTGTCATAATTCATCAACATTAGTTCATAAGCAATCACTTAGCATTAATGTGCGCTATTCATTGATTACAACCCACACTGAAGCAGTCAGAAGCGCTGCTGCGCGAGTCTGTAGAGCGCGCCACAGCGCCGCGTTTTCCCGCGGTTAGATCACGACGGTACAAATACAATGCAAATGTACTTACTGTAACTACCACATAAGACATCAGTCCTGACTGAGTCTGACTGGATTATCTTCCCAAATCGTCCTTCCCTAACATTTTCGTCTTGTTTTTATTCGTTGACGAAAATGAGCATATTTTCATTTTAGTTTTTGTCAATAAAAACTGGTTTTTATTTAGTTATCGTCTCGCTTTCGTCGGTGAGAAAATATGAATAAATGAACACTGGTTGTGCTCCACAGGAGAAATAAAGTCAAGCAGGTGTGAAGCAACATAAAAGTGGGTAGATGACACAATTTTCATTTTGGACGAGCTATCTCTTTAACAACCCTAAGAACCTCTGTGATAGGGTTGTAATAACAAAATCTAAAAAGGCCTGACGAGAAGAATAAACTTTTCCCCACTGAAATGAAGGATGAATCGAAACTCCCTTCGTTGTGGGTCGAATAAAGCCGCCCATTGTTAGGGCACGCTTACGGGGGAGTCTGCAGGCAGAAAAGATCCCATTGTTGGGATATGAAGACAGCTGAAAAGTTACGATTCATAGTTCTGAACGAGTAGGCTCAGGCATGTCTCTGTGATATTAAGGGGAGGCGGTGGGGTAACCGGCTTGGAACATTTGAAGAGGGAGAGCCTTTTAGTTTGACCAAGCAGATGTTTACAAGAAATTACGAACCCATTTTCTTTGGTTAAAAATTCATGCAACTCCACTCATCTTGGTCTCTGAGTACATTTGCACATGCTTCTTTAAATAAAGACCCATCACATTTTGAGGAGCGAAGTATTTGCACTTCTAATTTCGAGACAGAATGACAACAGAGTGATCTTTGAAAATAACCCACTCTTACCTATGGGAAAACGTTAGGCCTTTTTCAGCAGACTGTGGAACATGATCCATTTTTATGATGAAAATTACAAATGAAATGTGGTGTGTTCAGGTCACTTGAGAGAGGTATTTACAAAATGTGCAACTGAGCTGCCCGTCTAACAGAAATCAAAACAGGAGTCTATTTCTTCAACCTTCATCTAGGTAAGTGAAAGTTATCAAATGAATGACAATTCTGTTTGCTGACATTTGTCAGACAGGGAAAGAAAAGGAAACAGAATAAAGGCTCACCGGGAGAGCTGCTGTTTGTTTATAATAAAACTTTAAATTGCTATTCGGTGAGGAGGGAATGTCAGCTTTTGAGCCATGCTGTGAAACAAGCATGAACAAAGGAGAAAACCGTAAGCGTGAAGAGGAAAAAAAGAAGTGCAGTGAAGATAAAACTCATGAATGGCAAGCAGTATTCTTTATTATGGATTGTATTGTATTGTACAGTCATGTTATGAAAGATGGAAAATTACAGCTCTTCTGGCCTTGTCATTCGTGGCAGCCAGGTGGAAATCGGAATATGCAGTAACTCGACATTTGAATTCAACATAGGACCTATTTGATAGGACCTACCGGGACATCTGCAAAACAAGGAGCTTGAAGAAAGAGGCATAAATACTAAAAGAGGGCCTTATTTATGGTGTAAATCCACAGGGCTCCATTTCCTGAAACAATCACAAGGAGAACAGTCAAGGACACTTAACTACACAACCCCTAACTGCCCTCTAGTGGACATAACAGGAACCACAATGTTGATTCATTCACACAAGCCAAGGGCTGTATTCTGTTCCCTTTGTTTCCAAACCCAACAACTAAAATGAGGAATTATTAGAGGACCTTGCTGAAAAACAAAAGCTTGTCGAGACTGCATAAAGACTGCTGAAAGGGCAGTGGTGCGGCAGAGTAATTCTATCCTGCAATGACACTGGCACAGCAAAAGCTGGTTGCTATGCAGACAACAAATAAAGGTGAATATGCATCCACGAGACCCAAACAGAGCGATCTTGTGTTGCATACATCTCCCCTTTAACATACAGTGACTCATATTTCCAAGGCCATTTTATTATCAGCTGCAGGAATACAACTTTTCCACTGCCTCACTGCTGAGGCTAATTAGGTTTCAGTGCCAGTCTTTGTGCTGAAAAAGGGAGGGGCTGGGGAGAAGACGAAGAATCCTGCCGTCACGGACGAGTGTGAAGGAGCAGGAGGAGAGGAATTCAGAGAAATGAAAGGACAAGGGAGAGAGAAACGACATTAGCAGCAACTAAAACATCTGCCTCCCTATCTCAAAATGACTGAGCATTCATCAATTGGCTTTGGCATTTAAGACTAGAGCTTTGTGCTTTATTTATGTTCAAAACAGGAAAAGGGGATGTTAAGATGAGCTTAGATTTTCTCTCTTTTAACCGTATCCCCTTGGTTCCTTTTTATAAAATGGAGGCAAGAAATGTAAAAGCATGAAGTAGGTCAGTGACTTCAAAAGGATCTTTTGCACAGTAGGTTATTTATGAATATCTGAGGATCCAAGCATTTCGTGGAAATCATACTGATGGGCGTGGTGTGAACAGAGGGCTTTGGACTTGACTGACCCAAGATACTATAGAATAAACAGTAAAGACCAACTGCAATACTTTATGCCAATCATGCTACAAGAATAATAATAATTAAAAAAAAAAGATATATACACACACACACACACACACACACACACACACACACACACACAGAGAGTATCTCACAGAAGTGAGTACACCCCTCACATTTTTGTAAATGTTATTATATCTTTTCATGTGACAACACTGAAGAAATGACACTTTGCTACAATGTAAAGTAGTGAGTGTACAGCTTGTATAACAGTGTAAATTTGCTGTCCCCTCAAAATAACACACAGCAATTAATGTCTAAACCGCTGGCACACAAAAGTGAGTACACCCCTAAGTGAAAATGTCCAAATTGGGCCCAAAGTGTCAATATTTTGTGTGGCCACCATTATTTTCCAGCACTGCCTTAACCCTCTTGGGCATGGAGTTCACCAGAGCTTCACAGGTTGCCACTGGAGTCCTCTTCCACTCCTCCATGACGACATCACGGAGCTGGTGGATGTTAGAGACTTTGCGCTCCTCCACCTTCCGTTTGAGGATGCCCATGCTTGGCCAATCCATCACCTTTACCCTCAGCTTCTTTAGCAAGGCAGTGGTCGTCTTGGAGGTGTGTTTGGGGTCGTTATCATGTTGGAATACAACTATGGATCATGCTCTGCTTCTGTATGTCACAGTACATGTTGGCATTCATGGTTCCCTCAATGAACTGTAGCTCCCCAGTGCCGGCAGCACTCATGCAGCCCCAGACCATGACACTCCCACC
>NW_015557155.1:170740-172775 GCF_001515605.1 Sinocyclocheilus anshuiensis
TGAGTGGAACCTGTCCTGTTAAACCGCTGTATGGTCTTGGCCACAGTGGTGCAGCTCAGTTTCAGGGTCTTGGCAATCTTCTTATAGCCTTCGCCATCTTTATGTAGAGCAACAATTCTTTTTTTCAGATCCTCAGAGTGTTCTTTGCCATGAGGTGCCATGTTGAACTTCCAGTGACCAGTATGAGAGAGTGAGAGTGATAACACCAAATTTAACACACCTGCTCCCCATTCACACCTGAGACCTTGTAACACTAATGAGTCACATGACACCGGGGAGAGAAAATGGCTAATTGGGCCCAATTTGGACATTTTCACTTAGGGGTGTACTCACTTTTGTGGCCAGCGGTTTAGACATTAATGGCTGTGTGTTGAGTTATTTTGAGGGGACAGCAGATTTACACTGTTATACAAGCTGTACACTCACTACTTTACATTGTAGCAAAGTGTCATTTCTTCAGTGTTGTCACATGAAAAGATATAATAAAATATTTACAAAAATGTGAGGGGTGTACTCACTTCTGTGAGATACTGTGTGTATATATATATATATATATATAAAACATCAACTGAAATACTAAGAAATACTAAGTACAAACAAGAGATTATAACCTATAAATGCATTACTGTCATTTGCCAAGGCAAGCACACTATTACTATTATTGCCAATACAAATTTCCCTGTTAACCCTAAGTGTGAAATACACACAAAATCTCCCATTAATTTAAAGGTAGGAGCTTCTAAACCAGTGCTTCTCAAAGTCCGAACTCCGGTCCGAAATCGGACCCGGAGGGAATTCAATCTGGACCCGCCTCCATTTCGTATTTCAAGAGCACTAATTATATTACCTACTTTGATAAACGCATGTTAAACATGTAAATCATTTGTTTCTTTTTTTGGAGATGGTTTGAAATGAAAGTGAAGGCAAGATATTGAAACTTTTCCTTCATGACATTTGTTGTCATGACATCCAGTAAGCATATGACGTTTGACATAATCGGGCGACGTTTCACCGCAAATATGAGTAATATACCGTATATATTATTTATCACTTAGATTATGGCCTTTTGACTTATAGCAGTGTCCAGTGTTTCCCATACATTGAGTTATTTTTGGCGGCCTGTCACAATATCAAAACTGACCACCACAAATAGATTTTCAAAAAGGCTATACTTCGTTAAATAAACTGAGCAATGCACATTTCAAAATTAAAATGCAGCGCAGGTGTTTTTATATGAATGTATCTTTGAAAAGAACCGACTGTCTTCAGAAAAGCTTCGATGTCATTTTCTTTTCGTAATGCCTGATAAAGTAGCATTTGTGAGCGCAGCACTGATTTGATTACAGCCGTTACCGGAGAAACCGCTATATATATCTCCCGATCCAACAGCGCCGATCAGATCATCAAACAAATTTAAATATTAGTCAAAGATAACACAAGTAAACACAACATGCAGTTTTTAAATGAAGGTTTTTATTATTAAGGGAAAACAAAATCCAAAACTACATGGCCCTTTGTGAAGAAGTGTTTGCCCCCTGTTAAAACTGGTTTATCACACCTGAGTTCAACTTCTCTAGCCACACCCAGGCCTGATTCCATATATCGACACTTAAATTAATTGTTTTGCCACTTTTGCACTTATTATTAATGTATTTTGAATGCAAAGGGCACTTTATTTTTTAAAAAGATTAATGTTCATTTGTTATGCATGTTATGCATGTTTATTAAAAACAAGTTTTGTAATAACCAATTGTTCCGGTCCGGACCTTTGACACTGATGAAAATTCAGATTTGGACCTTTGAATGTAGACTTTGAGAACCCCTGCCCTAGAGGCTGTGGCCTTTAGCGTCCTAGTTAGCATGTCCGCCTCCCATGCCAGAAACACTCTGAGTGAGCTGGTCGAGTAGAACCGGAGGGCTTACACATACTGCAAAAAAGATGCACGTAATCTCCTTTTTGCTCCTTCTTTCTGTTTTTTTTTCAATGTCTTGCTTTTATTTTCTGTCCTGTAGGAATGGGTCATGGCGACAGAAT
>NW_015557155.1:173036-186132 GCF_001515605.1 Sinocyclocheilus anshuiensis
CACACACACACTCTCTCTCTCACACACACACACACACACACACACACACACACACACACACACACGAGAACATTCCAGGATATGTTAATGAGCAGACCAATCAGGATTGTGGATTAGAGCTGATTACTCTTTAATTAGTCAGGTTCAGCTATAACCGTATGTGTGGGATCAGGTGTGTATTTCTCAGAATATCAGCTGCGGGATTTTTTAAGGTGCTCAAATCTAAAAACAGATGCGAACAGTGAATTATCTTCACTGAGTTATCTCATAATTAGATTTTGAGACTTTAGCCTGTATTTCACAGAGAGGGTCACATTTGTTAAGCAATGAATGGTAATCATATAAATATACAGTTGGATAAACACAAAATGCAAAAGAAAACATAATTCTGATTTATTTTTAGATTTAGAATAAATTCATTTACAGTTCATTGAGTTATTTGGTAAAGAATTTAGGTTAGACTTTATTTTATTTTGTTACAGTGTAATTATACATTTAAGTACTGAGTAATATTAATTAACTACATGTACTTACTATGGTTAGGGTTTGGATTTGGCTTAGGGTTACTTGCATGTAATTAGGCATAATTAATTGTTATTATAACAGTAAGTACATGTAAAATGTGTAACAAGTACATCTTAAAATAAAGTGTTACCAAAATTTCTTGTTAGAATGAAATCTTTTTTTCTTTTCTTTTTTTTATGGCAAAATGGTTTTATCCGTTTCGATTTATACTGAAGCCATATTTACAGATGACAGTATGATCAAAATACATGTCTTTTTTGGGTTATAACGCAACCACCCAGAAAACCTCATAGCCAGTCCCTGATAACCACCTTCAACACTCATGTTTTTGTGCCATGTTTTTGTACAGTTTTCATGCACAACCACTCCAATTAGTTAAACACTGCAGTTGTAGTTTTAATAGTTCATAGCGTTTTGTCCTCAAGCCTGACTCGCTCCTTTTTTCCTGAGACTAGAAAATTATTTATAGTTTACAAAGTTGATTCTAAACGCTGTTAAGGAATGAGATGGGAAGTTCATTGTGGGCCTGGACAGGTCTGAATGGTTATGCAAGGGAACAGCTGTAGGCAGCATTAACTGTTGGGCGTTAGATTCTTTGGCACAGCTGTCAAGACAGATTTTCCGAAAGTGCACAAAGGGGTTTGTGGTTTCAACTTAAAAATGCGCTTGACAGGGCAGAAATTATCCAGTGAATATAGCATTACACAGAAGGCCTGGGAGAGCCGCCCAACATTCAGACAGGACAGAGAAACACAATGAACAGATACGGACAGGGGCGCTTTTGAGAACAGTTGACATGGACTGCTTGGTTATTAATGTCTCATAAACTGCTGGGTGGTCAACAAAAGACGCCTGGTCAGGGCTGCATTGTGTTTGTACCATTAGTGCACTGCTCGGTTTTCTGAAAGAAAGAAAAGCAAGCTGACAAGATGATAGAAGCACACACCTTGCTGGGCTATATACAAATAACCAATTGTAGCATCATCTACACAAAAGCAGAAAATAAATTCCATGCCCTCACAGAGTTCTGGTAAACAAACAGATTTGTTTATGCTGTTGATCTAAATGTAAAGTGCTCCCAATGCATCAGCTCACAGTTTTCTGAAAACTCTATGCCATCAAGTATGTGGACCACGTGTATGCAAGCAGTATTGCGTTATTACAGGGACCAACACATTTGATGGTCCATCAGTCAGAAGGAAAGCATAGAATAAGATTTGAGCAGTGCTTGGGGCAAAGTCACGTCTTTTGCACTGACTGACTACACTGGCTGGGGAGTGTTGATGTGGCGCTATCAGATATACGAGAGACAATCCGCTGAGCACCAGAGGACAAATATGTTTGCATGCATTTGCAATGCATTTTGAAGGATGCTATGTGCTTTGAAGGAACAGCATCTCACCTTTACGGTGTTCCTGGAGTTCTTTGCTTTGATGGGCACCAGCATTTGGAACACCCTGCCCACCACCGCTGAGGAGTCTGGGAAGCCGCTGGGCTGCGACATCGCTGCAACCGCCGCTTCCACTTCACGTATGTCCGACAGCACCACAGAGTGCATAGAAGCCTCCAGCTGCCTTACATCGCCTAAAACGTCCATTGGGTTCTGATCCCAGGAAGCCCACACTTCCGTTACTGTCAGCACCATTGTGATCAGCAGCACCAGAAGAGTCCTGTCCCTCTGCCCCAGCATGGGTCGTCCCCCATCCCGGAACTCTCTCAGTTTATTGCGCATGCCTGCTTTTATTTTCTCTTGCTCGCACAAAAGAGGACGTCCAGTTGAGGGGGCAGCATGCACCCCGCTGAGTCCGAAAGAACCGATCCGCTTTTCAAAAGCTCAATCCTTTTCTTTTGTTCTCGATGCCGGCCCCTTTTCCCTCCTTTTGTGAAAGTGCCCTCAGTAGTTCTGAAATCCCATAGTTTAGGGGCTGCCTCTAAGACCTGCATTGAGAAAGAGAAAGAGAGGAATTAATTAACAAGCATTTCAATAGCAAAAGATGACACCGACATGTCTGACCAATGCATCTTCAGAGTGATGCGTCATATTGGTGCCATAAACGGCCTGAAATGGGGAAAAGGGCTATTGGTATAAGCTACGTATTTGTTTGGGTTTACCCAACCATCTACAGGTTCAGAGATTCGGAAGTGTTTATAAAGTGGGTGTTTATATAAAACACATTGTTGCATTCAAAAACACGAGATGCATTATCAAAGATAGTTTTGTAGCTATTAATAGTTTTTAGATATTAAAAACGCAATGCTCACGGCACAAAATAAATTATGTATCGGGATGCAAAAATTAGGCACAAGCGATAAACTTGTTGGCCTTACTAGTTTTTTACTACATGACAATTACAGTAGTCAATTAGAACACGAACCATTTCAAATACCAACCAAGGTATCAAATAAGTGACGTATCATTACGGGGCCGTAAATCACTTTAGGTTAATGGTATAAGCCAGATCTTCGGTCTCTGCCAGCGATGATGTTTCGCACTGCTTGCTTACCCACATGCACACATACACAGGTGGATCAAAACTAATCTGATTACCATTCACAGCTTTCTCTCCCTTTTCTCCTCTCACACTGTGCCTTTCATTCCCTCTCTGCCTCATTCGTCACCGAACATGTCCCTGAAAAAAACCTGCACTGGAAGAGTAACCCGCTCCATGAGTGTCGAAAGAAATGGACGGAGACAGGGGGTCAGTCCATAGCGACCGACTGGTTAAAACACTTCAGAGGAATGCAAACCGTCTGAATTGTCTCATGGGGGGGGCGGAGCTCTACACTCTAGAGGTTTGTTATTCATGCAGGTCTTTCATTCAGAGAGGAAGACGAAAAAGCCTGCGGAGAAAAGATGGATGGGTTTATTGCAGGGTGGGCTGCAGATTTGATGCATTTGAAGAGGGAGCTTCTCTGTACCATGCAGCTGATTTCCCCCGAGAACTGCTCTCGAGTCCTTGTGGCCAACCTATGAACGAGGGAAGTGGATACGAGATATATACGGTCTCTCACGCTCCCTCTGTTCAGTGGGGGTTCGAGAGGAGCTTCTTCAGAAGACTCCCAAACAACAACACTGTATGTCCAATTCACCCTGCTATCCTTCGGAGATTCATTCTGAAAGCCAGCAGGGAAGATACTCCTATAACAAAGTCCAAACATTCAACAATCATTTTCAAAGGCAGGTTTATTTTGGGGTCTCACCTAGACACAGACAAAACACTGTCTGAATGTTTAGATAATCATTCGGTGTCTTTCTAAGACACATGGTGGATGGGGAAAAAAACACAAATACCATCGAGAGCAATAATATTGTGATACTGTGATAGAACATAAGGTATGTTTGCAGGTTATGAATAGGAATTTCAGAGAATGTTTAACAAAACATTGGATTTACTCAACTCTGTGCAAGCCAAGGATCGTCATCAGCCGACAAACTGCTGGGAAGCTTCCTTCATAGATTTTCAAATAAAAATAAATTCAAATCAGATTTGTTCAGTTCGATAAGCTATTCATTTCAAGTCACCACTGACTGAATCATTGGGATTTAGTGTCCGACTGTAATCTGTGCTGGCTCTCAAGTTTAGAGTTGTTTGGAAAGAATCACCAAAGTCCAGAGTCTCTGACTTGTTAGTTTCCAATAGGAACTTTTATTATGCAAGTGGAGACTTAAAATAACTGCTGATGTACCTCACAGGCCAACAAATAAATCTGCCAAAAATGCGTTATTCAGATTTTGCAAGGAGTGAAGACAGTCCCATTTTTCAATTTTCACATACCAAAGAAAATGTTTGAAATGTTACAAAAAATATTTCCTAATACTTCTGGTTTTAAAGTGAACTATTCATTGGTGCATGTTGTTCCAAAGACGGGTGTCCTCAATCATAAAAAAAAAAATAAAAAAAAAAAGTAACAAATTGCCTCTGAACCCATTTTACTTTCTGGCAAGCCCTGTTGTTGTGCAACCCCTCCCTTTCAATCAATACTCAGTCAATTCCTGATGGATAAGCCCTACGTTTTGGTCTTGATGGAGAGTTAGAAAAGTCAGGCAATTACAAACAGGATGTTAACATGTTTTTATGCTCACATAAAATGATTAGATAACTGTTGCTCATGAATATGTTACTATTGAGACACCTGCACCGTCTTCCTTCAGCGAGCCTCTATCACAAAAACACTCACTCTTTAAACATTCCACACCTCAGACAGCATATGATCATGCTGATTTGTAATACCTACCAAACATGTGCTTTAAACGCCACCAATCCTCCGGTTTTAAACTCGCCAAGTCAATCTTATGTGACATGAACTGTAGACTAAAGATCAGAACTCCACCTCCTGCCACATATAAAGATTAGAGAACTGTTGTTCATGAATATGTTACTACTGAGACACCTGCACCCACGACTTCCTTCAGCGAGGCTCTATCACAAAAAACACTCACTCTTTAAACATTCCACACCTCAGACAGCATATGATCATGCTGATTTGTAATACCTACCAAACATGTGCTTTAAACGCCACCAATCCTCCGGTTTTAAACTCGCCAAGTCAATCTTATGTGACATGAACTGTAGACTAAAGATCAGAACTCCACCCCCTGCTGAAAACCGTGTCCCCTTTTTTTTTTTTTAATCTGCAGAATGCCTGAAGTCTTATAGCACATCATTGACGCTGACAGGTATGGCTGGAGGTACAGTCCGTAGCATGACTCTCTTCAGCTTTCCGCACTACAGTCCCACCATTGAGCATTCACAAAGAGCCTGATGGAATTGGCAGGTACACGAAAGAACTTAAACCTCATCTCCGGTTAGGGATAAAGACGCCCTTTCAGCTCTCAGGAATGGTGGGCTGCTCTCAAAAAGGTGGAAAAAGGGGCCTATCACAGCATTCCTCCCTTGATCAGCCCGGCACAAGAAGCTGCATCGGTCGCAAAAAAAAAGGATCCCGAAGGCCAGTTTCTACACGCCAGCACCACTACAGAGGGCCATTGTGTTGGAAGCCTGAAACAGTCCACTGGACGCTCCGGGAGATTAGGATTTGACAGGGATGTATGTAGGTTGGGGGAGAGGGCGAGCAGTAATAGGTTTGCCGACAACAGTGCAGTTGGCAAAGGGGGAAGAGCTCCCTTTGCCCTGGTACCATGGTGACACCACTTGTCCATCACCCCCAGGGGCCCATGCTATTGGACAAGCTTATAAAAGGCATTGAGTCACGCATTCCAGCTGGAGCAAGTCACCGATGTTTAATCACAGACTCTAACTTTGAAAAAAAGAGCCAAGGTGGATAAGTCCAATAACACATTTTTTGTTTTACTTTTTTGTTAAAATTAATCAAACAAAAAAGACACCTTAATTTATTTCTGTTTAATATGCCAAAAAGACGACATAGTTGATGATTCTTAGAACAAATAGTTCATACATCTGTAACTGGAAGGACTAGTCCTGTCCCTTTCCAACCCTCAAAGCAAATACAGAATTCACTGTTGATGCCATAAAAAACACATTTACCAAAGCTCACAGCTGAAATATAAATGTGCCGCGAGAGAGATCTGAAGAATATGATATAAATAAACATCAGTGACTGAAAACCCAGTAACCCGACGTACGCAAGGTGATGTCAAGTTTATTTTTCAGGATTTTTAAACTAGAGCCTGGCAAAATTCAAAACTCGAGCAATCTTCTGCTATTAAAATGCTTCAAGCTGAGAACTGAGAATATGACCACAGGCAAGGTGATCTCAAAAAGGAATTTTATTTGAGCTAAATAAACTTGATTTTTTTTTTTTAAACAAGCAGGGAGAGTAAACTGCCTTGAAGTTATGTTGTCAGTTTCTTGTTTGTGCAAAAAGGCAGATAGGGAGAATTATAGGAAGGAACTAGGGCTGGGTGGTATCACGGTATATATACGGTAACAGCCTTAAATAATGTATAGTTATTAACATTTTTCTGCCTCTTATGTGTACAGTTAACTTTTACACACAAGAATCACATTCAACATGGATGCGCAAGCAGTTGCCGTGGTAATGAACACGTTGCATGTTAAAGCATATGTACATAATCCTGTATCGGAGGCAAAATTGAAATTGAAAATGCAACAGTGCATATTTTATCTTTCTAACGTCAAACGATCGGACACTGATCGGAACCAGCTGATAATAACCTCCTGTGATTGGATACGTCTCTCAACTTGACGCTGAAATTAACCGATCACATTTTAATAATGCAGAAGACGTGCGCACGCAGCGAGAGGCGAATATGAAAGGCCGAGTGGCATGTCAGTCTTCACCGGGCTGGAGTCAAATAATGATGCGGTTATAAAGGCGTGTATAATTTTAATTACTTAGTCAGCACTAACAGTAGCTGATGTTCAGTTTGCATGCTGCTGCTCTCCTTCTAGTCACTACTGAACTCTTTCCTCTCTTGATTAAATTCAAGGTGAAGTGTTGCCAGTTATAAAAAAACAAGAAAAAAAGAGCAAAAAAAGCCCCTTAAAAACGCAGTATAATAAGCAGATACCAGGAAACAATTGTAAACAATATAACTAATATTAATATTATCCTGCAAAATTAAATAGTTTATTATGAATAGAATATTTCAATATAAAATATTTAGATATTATAAACTAATTGAAGTAAAATAATAACATGAGAATTTATTTCAATTTATTATGAGAACAATTTCAGTTAATCTAAAAGTCAAATAAAAATAAAAACCAAACAAGGTGAAGTACTTTTCATTTCTAAAGTATTTGCGTTTATTATATAAAGCCCTTTTTGTCGATTTTCAGAATAACTACATATATAAATAACAATATATCATGAAATGTATCGTTACCATGAAATAAAATTAGCCATACCGTGAAACAGAATTCTGGTCATACCACCCACCACAGAAGGAACGGAGCAGAACTGAAGGAGAAAGGTGTACACCAAACACCCTCTTGTTATTTAAGTTATCAATTTCTGATTTGAGTAGGAAGTATTCATGAATTATTGAACAGAGAGAGATCCCAAATTTCATTAGAAACCATCGGCAACAGCTCGGTCAATTCATACTTCATGTCTGTATTTTCCTGACTGGTGTTGGCAAGCCATTTGAAGCCATGACTTTAAATAGCTACCAACCGAAAGTACTGCCAAAACAGTAAAACCCTGCAATGCTATCACTGTCATAGTATTAGTTCAGAGAGTCCCTCAGCGGTAGCTTGAAGTCCTTCCCATTATAGTGAGGTATGCACCCTCAGCAGGGTCAGAGGTTATAACCACACTCCTCATTTGGTGAGTGAGTAACGGAGAGCGGGCCTCTCCCTGAAGAGACTGACTGCGGTTGATTAATGACTCCGATACGGTGCATTCAATAGCACACTGTACGCGTGAGCAGTCAGCCTGGATTGTCCGCAGCCCCTGGAAAACCTCCAGGAGCCAATCAGAACTCTCTCTTTTGCCTAAGCCCCGGCCAGCGCAAAGCTCACCTTCTCCACTTCGCACTGTACTCCTTTCCCCGCCCTGCTCTGACATAGCTGAGCCTTCTATTAATGGCAACTGCAGGGCATGAGCAAAAGAAGATAGAGGCTGGCTAAAGAAGTCATTCACGTCTGGAAAACCAAGCTGGCCCTGGCAACAGGATGAAAGTCGCCAATGCAAACCCAGACTCTGGCGAGTTTACTTGAGCAAAGAGTGAAAACTATAAATAGAAAGAATTCATCCTCTCGTTTTACCAAGGCTGAAATTATTAATTAAATGTTTCTATTTAAAACAACAGTCAAGGTTCTCACACCTTTAAACAAGTCATTTATGACTTAGTGGATAATGTTTAAAACATTTTATAGGGATTTGCAACTACAAAGAGGATTTTTTTTTTCGCTGATAGATATTATATATAATATTTTAGAGCTAAGCATAACTAGATAAAAATTAAGCTATATTCACTACAGAACTTTAAAGTTTAAAATAATGGTTAGGGGTGCTCTGATCAGGATTTTTGAGGTTGATCACCGATCACAGAAAGCAGTATCTGCCGATACGATCACCGATACCGATCTTTTTAAAGCCTTCTTTTTATCATGTAGAATTATTTATAGTAAGACTCCAATCTGGAATTTTAGACATTCATTCAGGGCCTGATTTTCATTTTTGAAAATTAATTCCCCTCTTAGGTGACTCTTGTGAGAGGGGATTTTTTAATTTGAGGGGTGGAGGGGGGCATTTTTTAGACATTTTTTAAAAAGATATATTTATCTCACCTAAATGTTTGATCATGCACTGCATTTTTGTTTTTACAATTGTGCAATTGTTGCACAATAGCGTACACACAGCACAAGCCTGATTTTGTGAGCTGTATGTGAGGCGGCCTTTTACACCAGGTTCACACATACTCTGTTTGCAGTGCGCATGCAGTCCATGTGTGGTACTTAAAGGGTTAGTTCACCCATAAATTAAAATTAGCCCATAAATTACACACCCTCAAGTCATCCTAGGTGTATAAGACTTTCTTCTTTCAGACGAATCCAGTCGGAGTTATATTAAAAATTATCTTTGATCTTTCAAGCAGTTTAATGCAACTCAGCGGGTGTTGCATGCATCAGTCCAAAAGAAGTTAAATAAAAAAGCACCCATCCATAAAAAAAGTGTCTCACACGGCTCCGGGGGGTGAACAAAGGCCTCATGTAGTGAATAGTTTCGTTTTTGTAAGAAAAATATCCATATTCAAAACGTAATAATCACTTTAATGTAGCTTGCGCCAACAGTTGTACACGGTCAGCTTTCATACTGCAACTGATCTGTGGCCGTTTACTACAAACAACATTTATCTATTATTTTGATTTAAAATTTAAAATCCATTACTGAAAATTCTTCTTTTTTTTTTTTTACACAATGCAGTAGCTAATACAATCTTTCATAGACGTGTTTAAATGCAATAAATATAAGAAACCCATTATTCAATGCTTTTATGCTATATTGATATATTAAGTTGCTCAAGGAAGTTTTCTTACATTATCACAAACATTCTAAATTAAAACTTACCATTGACAATTATCACAAATTAAAACTTACCATTGACAGAAACAGTTAGCTCTACTGCCTTTTCTTTTTGCATTTAAAGCATTTAAATCTGCAATCCTGCGGTTCATAAAGTTTCCAAGGTTCCTATTACTTGTTTCACTTCTGTTTCAGTTTTTATAACCATTTCTTACTATGTGTAAGTAAGTTGTTGTTTTTACTTTTCATTTCTAAAGTATTTGCGTTTATTATATAAAGCCCTTTTTGTCGATTTTCAGAATAACTACATATATAAATAACAATATATCATGAAATGTATCGTTACCATGAAATAAAATTAGCCATACCGTGAAACAGAATTCTGGTCATACCACCCACCACAGAAGGAACGGAGCAGAACTGAAGGAGAAAGGTGTACACCAAACACCCTCTTGTTATTTAAGTTATCAATTTCTGATTTGAGTAGGAAGTATTCATGAATTATTGAACAGAGAGAGATCCCAAATTTCATTAGAAACCATCGGCAACAGCTCGGTCAATTCATACTTCATGTCTGTATTTTCCTGACTGGTGTTGGCAAGCCATTTGAAGCCATGACTTTAAATAGCTACCAACCGAAAGTACTGCCAAAACAGTAAAACCCTGCAATGCTATCACTGTCATAGTATTAGTTCAGAGAGTCCCTCAGCGGTAGCTTGAAGTCCTTCCCATTATAGTGAGGTATGCACCCTCAGCAGGGTCAGAGGTTATAACCACACTCCTCATTTGGTGAGTGAGTAACGGAGAGCGGGCCTCTCCCTGAAGAGACTGACTGCGGTTGATTAATGACTCCGATACGGTGCATTCAATAGCACACTGTACGCGTGAGCAGTCAGCCTGGATTGTCCGCAGCCCCTGGAAAACCTCCAGGAGCCAATCAGAACTCTCTCTTTTGCCTAAGCCCCGGCCAGCGCAAAGCTCACCTTCTCCACTTCGCACTGTACTCCTTTCCCCGCCCTGCTCTGACATAGCTGAGCCTTCTATTAATGGCAACTGCAGGGCATGAGCAAAAGAAGATAGAGGCTGGCTAAAGAAGTCATTCACGTCTGGAAAACCAAGCTGGCCCTGGCAACAGGATGAAAGTCGCCAATGCAAACCCAGACTCTGGCGAGTTTACTTGAGCAAAGAGTGAAAACTATAAATAGAAAGAATTCATCCTCTCGTTTTACCAAGGCTGAAATTATTAATTAAATGTTTCTATTTAAAACAACAGTCAAGGTTCTCACACCTTTAAACAAGTCATTTATGACTTAGTGGATAATGTTTAAAACATTTTATAGGGATTTGCAACTACAAAGAGGATTTTTTTTTTCGCTGATAGATATTATATATAATATTTTAGAGCTAAGCATAACTAGATAAAAATTAAGCTATATTCACTACAGAACTTTAAAGTTTAAAATAATGGTTAGGGGTGCTCTGATCAGGATTTTTGAGGTTGATCACCGATCACAGAAAGCAGTATCTGCCGATACGATCACCGATACCGATCTTTTTAAAGCCTTCTTTTTATCATGTAGAATTATTTATAGTAAGACTCCAATCTGGAATTTTAGACATTCATTCAGGGCCTGATTTTCATTTTTGAAAATTAATTCCCCTCTTAGGTGACTCTTGTGAGAGGGGATTTTTTAATTTGAGGGGTGGAGGGGGGCATTTTTTAGACATTTTTTAAAAAGATATATTTATCTCACCTAAATGTTTGATCATGCACTGCATTTTTGTTTTTACAATTGTGCAATTGTTGCACAATAGCGTACACACAGCACAAGCCTGATTTTGTGAGCTGTATGTGAGGCGGCCTTTTACACCAGGTTCACACATACTCTGTTTGCAGTGCGCATGCAGTCCATGTGTGGTACTTAAAGGGTTAGTTCACCCATAAATTAAAATTAGCCCATAAATTACACACCCTCAAGTCATCCTAGGTGTATAAGACTTTCTTCTTTCAGACGAATCCAGTCGGAGTTATATTAAAAATTATCTTTGATCTTTCAAGCAGTTTAATGCAACTCAGCGGGTGTTGCATGCATCAGTCCAAAAGAAGTTAAATAAAAAAGCACCCATCCATAAAAAAAGTGTCTCACACGGCTCCGGGGGGTGAACAAAGGCCTCATGTAGTGAATAGTTTCGTTTTTGTAAGAAAAATATCCATATTCAAAACGTAATAATCACTTTAATGTAGCTTGCTGCCAACAGTTGTACACGGAAGCAGCTCCGGGCGGATGACGTATGAGCAGCAGGTGGTCACTGTGCTTTCATACAGGAGTCTGCAACTGATCTGTGGCCGTTTACTACAAACAACATTTATCTATTATTTTGATTTAAAATCCAAACATTGTTACTGAAAATTCTTCTTTTTTTTTTTTTACACAATGCAGTAGCTAATACAATCTTTCATAGACGTGTTTAAATGCAATAAATATAAGAAACCCATTATTCAATGCTTTTATGCTATATTGATATATTAAGTTGCTCAAGGAAGTTTTCTTACATTATCACAAACATTCTAAATTAAAACTTACCATTGACAGAAACAGTTAGCTCTACTGCCTTTTCTTTTTGCATTTAAATCTTTATTATAAGCAATCCTGCGGTTCATAAAGTTTCCAAGGTTCCTATTACTTGTTTCACTTCTGTTTCAGTTTTTATAACCATTTCTTACTATGTGTAAGTAAGTTGTTGTTTTTTAGCATGTGTGTTTGGCAGTGCTATTTTTTAGAATTACTGATAAACTAAGTCATTTGATTTGCATTATTTGTATTTGTTATTTATTTTCATTTTAGTTAAATTATGTCTGAATTTATTATGTCTGTATAGGTCTTTTATTAAGTTTTTAGTTTTATTTAATTTGAGTTATTTTAATACTTAAACTAAATGGAAATGAAATAATATATATATTGAATTTATACATGTGTATTAGGGATGGGCGATATCATTTGCGATATACCGGTAAAAATTCTTACAATCTGGAGCAGGTTTGGATAGGGCTGTACAGTGCGACAAAAATTGGTCTGAGCCTTGAGTAAATGCACTACAGTAGCACATGTGCGACAGTTTTACATGTGTATGAGTCGTTTACAAACCTGTTGTCCAACAAAGATATTTTAATTTATTGACATGCTTTTTCTCCATATTAACTTCATAACATAGTCGAGTGTTTGAAATAACTTATTTTTGTGATCAGAAGTGGTTTCGTATAACAGAATAAGGCAGAAATCATACTATTTTATAGCATTATATACAGTGATAAAGGCTATGTCGATTAGCATTGCATTATACATATACTTTATCCTTATAAAAAATACCCAAGATTGCTTGAAGAACACAAATACCATATACTTTGTGTAATTGCATGTTTATTGTCTTCAGGTTTCCTCAGTTAAAATTTCTTTATCTGCGTTTTATTCAGCTACAGCGATTACTGGATACTTCTTCCTGGAGCATTACTTCTACTATGCATATGTGGAGTTTCTGCGCAAGGGCGCCCTCCGGCTTCCAGTATGAATTAAACAGTCATTACATTACGTGTGTA
>NW_015557155.1:186337-187161 GCF_001515605.1 Sinocyclocheilus anshuiensis
TGCGGTCGGTTCATAAGCAGTGTTGCCAAGTCCGCGGTTTTCCCGCGGAATTGGGTGACTTAACACTGTTGCCGCGGGTTGTTGTTTATGTCCACGGGTTGAAGCAACCCCAATAACGTGATATTTACCCCCGGAATGTGATTTTTACAGGTGAACCCTCCTCGAAACGCGATTGGACTAGTTTTATTGCGAAAACCTGGCAACCCTGTTCATAGGCGTGTTCAGAGAGTGCGTCTCATTCAGACCTGCTGTTTTTGTTTTGTGCGGATGTTTTATGTAGCAAATAAATAAATAACACCTAAAGTCAGACCATTCTGTTTTTGTTTTAAATCCTAAAATGAATCTAGATCAAATCAAAAACAACTGCCCGTGCAGACCATGATTAAAATGCAGTGGTTGCCTCTAATTTCAAATGGCTAGATATTTTTGTTTAAAGCCAGTTTGTTTTTTATAAAGCACATAGTCAATAAATAAATTTGCTTAAAAATCAGTATCAGTATCCAATTTGCTAGTTAAAAAAAAAAAGAAAAAAGAAAGAAAATCTGAATTCTGAATCAGGTATGATCGGCACATCACTAATTAAAATACTAAGTAAAAGGCTTCAAATTTGAAGTACAATCTGGGATGTCTTTTTCTATCAATTCTTCAATAGGTAGATCTTGTCTTTCATAAAGGCCGAGGTCAGGGATCTTGGGCCTAAAAAGGTTGGTGACCACTGCTCTAAAGAAACAGGATTCCCTAAATTATCGTCATTCATATCGCCCATGTGTATGTATGTATATGTGTATATATATGTGTGTGTGTGTGTGTGTGTGTATATATAT
>NW_015557156.1:0-11759 GCF_001515605.1 Sinocyclocheilus anshuiensis
ATAAATACACACACGTGCATGTACATATTTAAGAAAAATTTTATATTTATATATAATATAAATTATATACATGTAAATATTTAAAAAATACACACTGTATGTGTGTGTATTTATATATACATAATAAATATACACAGTACACACACATATATTACATAAACAAAAACTTTTATTTTGGATGCGATTAATTGTTTGACAGCACTAATATATATACTTTTTTCTTTCTTTTTTTGCGGCATGTCCTATCTCAAAAGATAAGGGAAGATTTGAGTCCTAGTGAATTGATCACATGACTACAATGCACCAGAGTGCAACCCTGCTTGAGTTTGGAGTAAAATATCTTTTCTCAAATAAAAATTGTACAATTTACCAATTTTGAGACTTATTTAATAGTTGACTTGGACACATGGTTCTGACCCTTTGCCGATCTGTGCATTAGATGTCATTATAAGCATACCTTCATTCTGGTGTGAGACACTTTTACAGTGGCCACTATGGAGAATTCTGCAGGGAAGAGAGGGCAGTTAATGAAGAGCTGAGACGATGGAAAGGTGAGTGCCTGCGTAGGACTGAAGAACTGGACCCCACGAGCGCCTCCCTCCTGCACCATTCGGACCCCAGACAGAGCCTCTCCGTTATGGGGCAGCACCCGAGACAACAGGTCCACTGGACGGAGATCTGGAGAGAGAGAGGAGTTGAGGAAACATGAAATTGAGGACCCCATGCGGGAAACAAGGTTTAGCATTAGCACATGGTCCAGTTAGCCCCTCCAAACAATCATCAAACAATCAGCTTTGTCAGGACAATATTTTCCTTGTGGTTGTAATTATGATTTTATTTCTCAGGTGATTGACTCTAAAACTTCTGTGCCTAGAATTGAGTGGCCATTAGCTAAGATGGGAGCAAGAACTTTCCATACTTCCGAGTTTGTCTGCGCCAACTGAATAACACGCCATTCAAAATGGGAACACTAATGGATGGATTTCTCCAGGTATTGCAGACTACCTTAATTCCATTAAGTTTGACAACCAGTAAGTGTCCCAAATTATTTTGTTCATTTTGACCATAGAAAATAAATCTCTTTTTGAAATGGCATGAATGTGCCATCATTCTTTAAAATAAATAGCATTAGATTTTATACATTATGTAAATACTGTTTACATTTATGTGTTTGGCAGGCGGTTTTTGCATTTATTTAGTGACTTACATTGCATTTAAGGTACACATTTGATCACTTCTTGCTTTCCCATGACCTTGGCACTGCTATCAGTTTAAGCTACAGGAAGGCTATGAAATCCATTCATGTGGCTTATGAATCTGAATACTTTTGGTGGCCATTGTATTTTTGCATCTGCAGATGGGAATAGCTCTTGATATAGTTTATCTTCCGAAGTATGCAAATTGCCTTCCATGCAAAATATACAGAGAAAAGAGGGGGAGATGGAATATTACTATATACTGCGCTACGGGTGTCCCGAGTTCGAATCCCAACTCAAGGACCTTTCCGACCCCCGCCCCTCACTTCGCTTCCTGTCAGCTTTGATCTGTCCTATCATACTAAAGGTAAAAATAAGGTCTAAAATATGCAAAGTGACGTAAGTATACATTTAATGACAGCATAAGTTTCAACTGATGCTCTCGTATATGTTTTACTTTCTTAATTTCCAAACTAGAAATAAATGTGTTGGATGCTTCAAATGAGAACACACACACTGATGACAAAGAGATGTCATCTAGATGTTCAGTGACAGTACTGCAATTCCCTAAACATTCTCAACATTCTTTGGTTCATCCACGTTATTGTGGTATTTACAGCTTCTATTGTAATAACAGTCCTTCAGCTGAGCTCATTGCCCTAATTATGGACCATTATATGGTTTGCTCTTGACATACAAAAGCAATATTTGAAGGAATTTACTTTGGTAATCTTCTGGTAAACTCTTTTTCATATTAGCATTTTTCATTTTCTCATTTCTTTTGCATTGGTATCTAATGTAATTGCCTTCGTGGTATGAAAATGGGAGAATTTAAGCCCCAGGGATGTCGCCGGGTTTGGGAAGTGTTTTACATTTTTCCATTGTAGAGACCAAGCCGTGAATCAGCATGACAACATGGATACACCACCAGTCTTGTGAAGCTGCCCATCTCTCATAGTGAAAGCATTTGTGTGGCATGAATTTTACAAATTAGTAAGCATTAATTTCTTCTATTAAAGGGATAGTTCACCCGAAAAATTAATTTCTGTCATCATTCACTTACCCTCAAGTTGTTCCAAACACAAAAGATACTTTGAAGAATGTTGGTAAGTCAACAGTTTCTGTTCCCTATTGACTTCCAGTATTTTTTTTCCATACTATGGAAGCCAATGGGGACCTGCAACTGTTTGGTTACTGTCATTCTTCAAAATATCTTCTTTTATGTTCAGCTAAAGAAAGAAATTCATACAGGTTTGGATCAAACTTGAGGGTGAGTAAATGATGACAGTACTTTTATTTTTGGGTGAACTATCCCTTTAAGTGACATTGTGGTGGTCCACATGACACATGATCAATTAGAATGTGTTATAATGACGAATTCGATTTCTATTGTCTGAAAATGAAATTGTGACTGTCCTGCCATGTAAGTTCCACCATAACAAAAGTTTAAAAACTGGCTACTAAGGGCACAAACATGTCAGTGAAATAAATTATTAATAATTATGTGAAGAGTGTACAAATATCATCTAATTAGGTGTGATTAGTATAAATACAATTCTAGCTCTTAAAGTTTCTCATAGATAGTTTTCAAACAAAAGAGTTTGACATTTTAATTTACAAATATTTAAAATACAACTTCCATTGTAATTTTCACCACAGTTGTGAATGACATGAAGGTAATTAGTATCCATAGTTGAATAACTACTTTTCTATACACACAATCCACACTCAGATTGAGGATTTACAGTTTCATTCAAGATCTTTACAATCTGGACCTGACTTAATCTGAAGGATTTTATTACTTAGGAAGTCACTTTTTCTTAGTGTCTGCTGATAGAGTTTCTGTATCTATCTGTATTTATGTTCTACTGTTAGTGTTATCTGTATGCACCAAGGGTCTGAGAGTAACGCAATTTCAATTCTCTGTGTGTATGTGCTGTACATGTGGAAGAATTGACAATAAAGCAGACTTGACTTGACTTGATAGAGAGATAAACAGATTGTAGTACCAGTGCTTTAAAGATTAACAGTTTGTTGTCATACAACAAACAGAAGCTATTGCATTGAGAATACTGGTAATTAGAGAGCAAATAAGCAGGGTTATGTGTGGTATCTCACCTGTACAGGGTTTCCATGGTACTACGGTCACACTCTCCGTCAGTGGCAGAAGCAGCAGAAACAACTGCAGTGCAAGTAGCCATGATGATGGCACCAAGTTATGCTGTCCTTCCATTAGTTGTTGATTTGCCGATAAAAATGTCCTTACAAACTCTTGATTGGCCACAAAAATGTCCAAAACATGAAATTCATAAAGTTGTCTGCTGGTCAAGATGCCTTTATGTTCTGTATTCTTTGTTCCTTGGACTGTCCAGAATAGGGTCTGTCCATCATTGTTTAATTTTAATAAAAGAATCAGTTCAACGCCAATGAGCCATTAGCTTCTTGAAGTGATTTCTTTAAAAAAAATCACAAATACATGGAAATAGCAAGCACTGGGTACTGTTTCAATACACAATACAAACTAAACTGTTCTTCTGTATTTCTTCTCAGAAATGTCCTTCCTCATCCACTTAAATGTTAATCATTAACAAGCAGGTCAAACGAGTCTGAAAGCTGTAATCAAAGTCCTGAACATCCACAAGCCTGTGCTTTTCCTGTCTTCTTCCCTTTTGCTCAGGTGCGCAGAGGCGTCCACAAAGCAGCAGTTAATTCACCTGTCACCTGCAGGGTCAGAGGAGCATGTTAACAGATCACAACTACAACTGAGAGCTCAAGGGGCAAAAGCGGTGTATTTAGAGAGACATTCAAATGAAACCATGTCAACACGAGAGGAGGGGCTCAGAAGGAGGTACAGAGGGCTGAGAGAAAGGCAGACAGAGAGAGAGAGAGAGATTTCCTGCGGTCCTAATCTCAGTATTTCATTGCTTCATAACCCTCCTCCCTCCCTCCCTCTCTCTCTCTTTCTGTTTTATTTTCTGCCTCTGGGTGGAGTCCCTCTCTGTGCCCTGATCTGGTTCTCAGTCTCACTTTGTTTTTTGTTTTTCTCGTTGACCTTTGCTGATCTGCACTCAAAACTCTCCTTACCAACATGTAAGTGTACATCTTAAAAAAATTTGTTGTTACACAGCAAACAACTACTTTCTTTATTGTTCCAAATTTTTTTTTGCAAGATAAATTACTTGAGATGCATCATTGTATATTAACATATTTAACATATTTATAACACATTTTGAATTAATTGGCCATAATTTGTAAGTGCAAACCTAATTACTTTCAAGTCAAGTCACCTTTATGTAGCGCTTTATACAATACAGATTGTTTCAAAGCAGCTTCACAGTAATAAACAGGAAAATGACAGAATCAATTATGCAAACTTCATCAAATGAGACAAATTCAAACTGTGCTGCAAAGCAGATCTTAAAAGTCAATAGCTCAAGTCAGTTCAGTTCAATATGCAAAGTTTATCAGTTATGAAACAAGTTCATTTCAACGTTCACATTAGTTACATTTGTGACCCTGGACCACAAAGCCGTATTCTTAAGTCGCTTGAGTATATTTTTAGCAATAGCCAAAAAAAACATTGTATGGGTCAAAATTATAGATTTTTTCTTGTATGCCAAAAATCATTAGGATATTAAAATCATGTTCCATGAAGATATTTTGTAAATTTCCTACTGTAAATATATCAAAACGTAATTTTTGATTAGTAATATGCATTGCTAAGAACTTCATTTGGACAACTTTAAAGGCGATTTTCTCAATATTTAGATTATTTTGCACCCTCAGATTCCAGATTTTCAAATAGTTGTATCTCTGCCAAATATTGTCCTATCCTAACAATACCATACATCAATGGAAAGCTTAATTATTCAGCTTTCAGGTGATTTATAAATCTCAATTTCAAAAAATTGACCCTTATGACTGGTTTTGTGGTCCAGAAATATGTTATTTCTTAATATTCCTATATATATATATTGGTGTGAATTCATAATATTATCTTTTCATACAATTTGCTTAAGCTCAATTACAGTTGGTTTAGGGGCTTTAGAAGTGGACTTTCATGCTTTCTTTTTTTTCTAAACATCATACATTTTGTACAATTTAAATATTACAAATTCAATTTGAAGTGCAAGCAGGGATAGCTAAAGATGACTTTTTGCAAATTAAATTTAGAGTTTAAGATTTTAATTAAATATTTGTGATTAAGTATGAAAAATTGAAAATGAAGTTTACGATAGATTACAATTAAATGTCTTTCTTTTTTTAAAATAAGAATTGTGAATTAAGATGAATGATTTCAAGGTTCAAACTGATCTCCAAACCATGTGGCAACAGGAACAGGAAGTCAAAATATAAAATAGTTTGGTTTTATTATCCACTGTGAAGAAATGGCAAGT
The DNA here is from genome assembly GCF_001515605.1 of Sinocyclocheilus anshuiensis. Taxonomy (NCBI): domain Eukaryota; kingdom Metazoa; phylum Chordata; class Actinopteri; order Cypriniformes; family Cyprinidae; genus Sinocyclocheilus; species Sinocyclocheilus anshuiensis. The sequence continues at coordinate 5,594 of NW_015557156.1, forward strand.
CCAGATCACTTAAAAATAATCATTTAACCACACCTCTTCTCAACAAGCTGCTTGATTTGAGGTATCATTCATGTCTGTTACACCCCAGCAGCTGTTTTCGGTCTCTCGGTCTCTCCCTCTTCTGGTACTTTTTGAGACGCACAACCCACTAATGGCTAAATTATGTGGGTTTGACTAATTAGTGAGGCAGGTATTGCAGCTAGGGTTCTTCAACACAGTCTACTTATAGTTAAAAAATTGAGCAATATTAATAGTGATGCTTGGCTTAGCAATCTTTCAAATACAGCAGACCACTCAAGACAAAACATACATGATCACTCACTACAATAGCGGGTTTGCTAATAGTTTGTGAGCTAATCTAAACAACATCTGAGGCTAAAGACCAGCATGCAGTTCACCTGACCCCACTTCACCTTTGTCACTTAAAGTCTTTTTCACATCAAAGCTGGCAGAAAAGAAGGAACATTAGGGATGTTATAAGGGGAGGAACACAGCAATTGAAATTCCTTTGTGAGCAGCACAACGGCCTTTGACAAACAGTTCACTTGTAATATGTAAAGCACTGTGCTGCCCGTTCATGAACTCCGGACAGAATCCTGCCTTCCTAACATGCATATTTATAGAAGATAGGCTAATGAAATTTGAATCCCAATTGAGGAAAGTCCATAACAGACTTCCGAGACAGCCCTTTATAACAAAACCGTGTTTCAGTGCCTATGTTTTCATATACTTCAGCTTGTGTTACTTCATAGTTTTGAAGACTTTACTATTTAGGAAGAGGAAGAAAAGAAGCAGGGCAATAACCACCATAGACACTGAGGGGGACAAGTCTCCACCAATAATAAGATATGACCAAATTGTCCACCCCAGTTTGATATTTGACAATATTTGATGTTTGATATTTAACATTTTTCAAAGTTACATCTTAATTTTTATTTTATGTTTTTACATTTTTTGATGGCCAAATTGTCACCACCAATTGATATCTGACAATATTTGACAAAGATTTAAGTTAGTTTTACATTTTTGATGGCCAGATTGCTACCCCCAATATCTGACAAAAAGTTTTGAAAATTATGTTTTACTTTTACATCTTTAATGGCTACATTGTTGCCCTCCAATATTTGACAAGAAGTTTTGAAAGATACATTGATGGCCATATTGTTGTCCCCAATATTTCATATTTGGCAATATTTGACAAAATGTTTTAAAGTTACATTTGTTATCTTTACACTTTTAACGGTCAAATTGTCTCCCCCAATTTAATATTCAATATTTTAACAAAAAAAAAATGTTTTTTTTTTGTCATTACACTTTTAATGATGAAATTATCATGCCCAGTTTGATATTTGACAATATTTGACCTTTTTTTTATTTAAGTTTAATTTTTAATTTTACATGCCCAAATTGTCACCCCCAATAAAAAACCACCCCAATATTGGATCAAAAGTAATATTTATATCTGTTTAACAGCAAAGTAATTCCAGTGCAGCACTTAAGTTTTTAATGGTGAAAGACTGTAAGTAGCTGGAGAACAAAATACTTGACATGTTTTGTTCAATTTAGTTTTGGATTAGAAATATAGGCTGTCATATATGTGATTCATGTCATTCATAATTGAATGTAATGAGACAAGAAGCATTTCTCCATTTAGAACATATTAGGCATACAAATAAAATCAGATGGACATATATTTTAAAATAATATTATTTGCAAACAATTAAATCTGATTACAAAAAAAAAATTCTTTTAATGTTCTTAATTCATTCTCTTTATACCCATAATCCATTTAAATCCTTTAATTTTTTAATTCCTTTAAATAAAAAAGACCAGTCTTTTAAATATAGAACACAACCTCTCAAAAAAGGTCCCTCCCAATGTCAAAGACATGGTTAAGTGGGTGAGTTCTTGTAAGTGTACATAAAACTTTACAAAAGCATCCTGGGAACCATATATGGAATCAAATGTAAATAAGACGACTCATTACAAATTAACTAGAGTTCTGTTGGTTGATGCAGATCAGCTTTGATGTCAGTCTCACGGTTGGGTGAACAACAAATGGGACTCTAGTGAACCTGTTTCAGATGAAACTGTTCAGGAGTGGTTTGCCGCATGATGCAGAGAGGAGGGAGTGATAGAGAGAGTTGTGTGTCATGTTAATTCTTTGAAAGCTGTTGTGGTCTCACGTCTGACCCTGAGGCTGAGCTGTGCTTTGAGCTCCATTTATGTTTCATTATCAGCACTGTGTGTGAAGTATCAGACATGTTTAGACAGGGAAACTCAGCAGCTAACTGCAAGATTTGTGTTTCCATTGATGAGATTCCAGAAGAGATGGACACAGTCTTGTTCTTATTTTGATTTGTTCAGTGGAGTTACAAGTCTGTTTTGATAGGATTGCGGGCAGAGGAAATAAAATGTTAATAATAAATATAACTGTGTCATTAGGATAGCAAAATATTAGCAGAATTAAGAAAATGCTTCTAATACACAATTTTGATAGAGTTGGGTCTCCACTTGATGCTTGATTTAAAATCTGGGTCTTGAAGTTGAGAACCACTGCTGGTATATTTTGGGATACACTTTATATATTTATATAAAATATATACATTATAAACATGAAAAAAGCCTATATATATAGTAGAACCATCTCAAGGATGATCAGAAGAAATGGACAGCACCTGAGTTAAATATATGAGTGTCACAGCAAAGGGTCTGAATACTTAGGACCATGTGATATTTCAGTTTTTCTTTTTTAATAAATCTGCAAAAATGTCAACAATTCTGTGTTTTTCTGTCAATATGGGGTGCTGTGTGTACATTAATGAGGAAAAAAATTAACTTAAATGATTTTAGCAAATGGCTGCAATATAACAAAGAGTGAAAAATTTAAAGGGGTCTGAATACTTTCCGTACCCACTGTATATATATATATACTTCTATTTATAAATTTTTAATACATTTTATTTATTTTTGTTCATTTTCAGCATATCATTATTTTGGTCTTAGTATTTTAGGGTTGCCAAAAGTGTTAACTGATATCATAAAAAAAGGATTTAAATGTAACAGCATGGTCGTATTATTGCTATTTATTGCCATTTTCATGTTTAATCCAAGTTGTTTGTAAAAGTTTTATAGCATGCATTTATCACCAAACTAAAAAAATAATTTAATTTTAGTTTAGTTAGTTTTGAAACCATATTTTGTTTCAGTTGTGTCCAGTTATATTTTTAGTTAATTTAACAATTACATTAAATGTATTAATTACATTTTCATTTGTAGTTTTCATTTCATTTTGTGTTGTGTGAATGTCCACGCAGTTAGTGTGGGAATTCATCAGTGTAGACATGAGAGAGATCTGAAGAAAGCGAATGTGAGAGTAGGTGCGTATGTGGGAGCTGATCAGAGGCATAGCTGCTTTGTCAGCAATGACAGCAAAGTCATCATATTTGACATTCAATTACAGTAATGTGTGGGAGGTGATCGCCGTTCAGAAGAACAGCTCTCATAGCGCTGTCAATAAAGGCAACCTGCGGTCTCTATATGCAGATGGTGAAGCAGATACAGGGAAGCAGCTGTCCTATAATGAGCCCCATCAGCTGATACGCCATTAAGAATAACAAGAGTTAATCCAGCCTCTGCTGCGGTCAGATTCTGCAAATCCTGATTGAGCGTCGCCAAATCAAACACGTTTGATATCCACCTCGAGTTCACTGGAAAATTGTTCTGTGATCACGTGCACTGACATTCGTTTGGGTTCAATACGTTTTTTTTTCTTTTGTCCTTTTCTTTCTATTTTTTAATTAATAGTTTTATTCAGCAAGGTCACATCAGATTGATCAAAAGTTTTTTCTATTAATCAAAGAATCCTGAAAAAAAAAAATCATGCTTTCCACAAAAATATTAAGGAGCACAGTTGTTTTTAACATTGATAACAGTAAGAACTGTTTCCAGAGCACCAAATCAGCATATTTCAATGATTTCTGAAAGATCATGTGACACTGAAGACTGGAGTAATGATGCTGATGTTTCCAGAGCACCAAATCAGCATATTTCAATGATTTCTGAATGATCATGTGACACTGAAGACTGGAGTAATGATGCTGAAAATTCAGCTTTGCATCACAGGAATAAATTACATTTTAAAATATACTAAAATAGAAAAGTTATTTTAAATTGTAAAAATATTTCACAATGCTGTTGTTTTTACTGTATTTTGAATTTAAAAAACATAGCCTTGGTTAGCATTCTTCCAAAAACATTAAAAAAAATCTTACAAGCCTTTGAACAGTAGTGTTTTAAATAGTTTTGTGCTTTAAAAAAAAAAGTTCTACATGGCAAGTCAAATGAGTTTTGTCAAAGCAAACTAAGCTGAAATGAAATACATCATTTCCCCAAATTGGTAGTAAATTGGCAGTTTACCCTACTACTAAATTATCTTGTAGGAATTAATCAACCTTGCAATTTTTTTCCCCCACATATTTGACATTTGCCTTCTAATGCACAATTTTTTTCCCCATGTGCGCTAAAGCAACATCAAAAGTGTACAGGAAGCAATTACAGATTTGTGCACATTAATATAAAAATAACTGAAGGGGTTCATAAATCACAAACATTTATTGATTTTATTGGCTTTACAATCCTTGAGAACAGATGAAAAGCAAAAAGTCAAATACAGAATTGAACGATTTTTTTAATGAAAGTAATGACGGTGTAAATCCAACAATTATTTTGGTCTGTCTTTCTGCCGAAGGCTGGATGATTCCAGCTTGTTACTACTGAATCTAAAAACCTCCATAAAAGTAAAAAGCCACAGTGAAAACCACTGACCTATCTGTGCATTACCAAATTTCAAAACATTTTCATATTAAATGTAATCAAATGTATTTAATTAGAACATTTATTAAATTTGCATCCATAGACATGATCTTTTTCCTTATTTCTAAAAGATCATTAATAGAATCTGTAAGTGGATGTGATAGTCTCAGTCACTGCCTCATGATGCATTTTATTAGAATGAGGCATTAAAGTATGCATCAGCATACTGTCAGCAAACCGAAGCTGCATTCCATTGCTTAACTATGGACAGGTAACAGGCATGACAGACAAACCGGCAGCCCAAAATGGCTGTGAATAACTGGTTTGTGTACTTATTCAGTGAATGATGCTTGGCTCTCTTTTAGAACACTGTCCGGTGAATGTATGTCGCTTTGCCTTCTTCATCAAAAGCCATTTGTCCAACGCATCCACCCAATCACAGGAGAGGGGAGGACTGGGAAGAGAGAATGAAAGCCTGGATGGGAATAAAGTGCTCACACTGGTGGAGGTAGGGGGTAGTACACTACAACACTCAGCACAGACACTCTTCTCTTCTGTGGGGAGTTTGATTCTTGTAAATGTCAATCCTCACTGTCCTGGAGTGTGAGAGTGTGTCAGAGGCCCAGAGATTTGCGCACGATCTGCTTAGCTAGTCGGTTGAACTGCTCTCTGTCCTCACGCCACATCTTTGAGGCGTCCACGTTTGCTCCGCTCTCATCGTTGGGCTCTGTTGGAGTAGATGATATTTACAATTATTTAAGGACTGGCACTGATAGGATGTAAATTATAAAAGGTATTAAAGGTGACATATTATGCCCCTTTTTACAAAATGTAATATAAGTCTCTGGTGTCCCCAGAATGTGTCTGTGAAGTTTCAGCTCAAAATACTCCACAGATCATTTATTATAGAATTTTGAAAATGCCTATTTTGAGTGGAAGCAGAAACAAGCTGTTTTTCGGGCCTGTGTCTTTAAATGCAAATGAGCTGCTGTCCCCCGCCCCCTTTTCCAGAATAGAGCTGCGCCATTACAGCTCGTATCTAAAAAAAAAAATCTGTTTTGGTTCTGATTATGTTTATCGCGCTGAAATCATGCGTTTTAAACCATATGAGTTTAAACTTCAGATATACGGTTTTCTGAGATCACACATCCGAAGCACACGGACAGAAAGTGGCTGTCACAGCATGTGAGTACTAAACTAAGTTCTCATTCACACACAAGTTTACGTTAAAAACACACGAGTTACAAAAACAGTCGGTTATGTATGTGAAGGTAAACAGCTGGGAAATAAATAGCATGTTTATTTTAGATCTGTGTGGCAGCAGCAATATACAGTAAATAAATCAATAAAT
>NW_015557156.1:12330-16232 GCF_001515605.1 Sinocyclocheilus anshuiensis
GAGTACTAAACTAAGTTCTCATTCACACACAAGCTTACGTTAAAAACACACGAGTTACAAAAACAGTCGGTTATGTCTGTGAAGGAAAACAGCTAGGAAATAAATCGCTTGTTTATTTTTGATCTGTGTGGCAGCTGCAGTATACAGTAAATACATCAATAAATCCACTGCTCTGTTGTCTCCTCTGAGGCTGGGACTCTAAACAGTGTTCTGTGCTCGTCTGTGCAGACAAAGACAGAACAGTTAGCATGTTTTGCTCAAACTTTCGCCATAGCATTAGAACTGGTACACCGTTGTCGCTTGCGAAATCAAAATGACGGCGCCGTGGGTGGAAACTTACAGATTAAGGGGCGGCAATATTATAATGAGATCCCTTTGCCACGTCACCAAGGGAGCGAAATCAGAAAAAGGCTTGCAGAAAAAGGCTTACCTAAACAAAGTGATTGGGTTCATTTCACGTTTCCTTGGTTGGTAGATGCACCAGGGACCTGAATATAGCACTTAAAACCTGGAAAAGTCCGATTTTCATGATATGTCACCTTTTTAAAACATTTAAAATCTAGTATTTACTACCAGCACTAGTTCTCAAAAATTTCTCACTAAGCGCGTTTCCATTACCCTTCAAATTGTGCAAACTTGAAATTGCGAATTGAAAATACACCTAATGGAATCGCAGCAAAAACGCTCTTTTACGCTCACATGAGGTGGTTTTTCAGGCAATTCGAAAAAGGAATATATCGCAAAACTGCAACGGAAACCGTTTTTTTCACATTGATTGTGGCCACTCTAGTGCTTATGTTTATACCGGCTCTCCGTGCTGCTTTGCTAAAAATACACGTCTACGTCTTCATCAATTAAAAATAATGGCTAGTGCAGTGGCTGCGGTATACATAAACCTAGCAACATCGGTCGTCATGACTTATTCCAAGAGGAAAAAAATTACGTTTCAGTCGCATAATATCGGTTAACGGAAACGTCATCATTTCGCAATAGCTTTTAATCGACATATATTTTTGTGCAAATCTGTAATGGAAAGGCACCTTAACTACTACTGTCACCGTGGTCAGACTCTATATAATTTTTGTTAAAAAGCAAAACTAGATTTTAGGCCGAATGTGGAACAACAAGAGGATGAGTAAATGAAGTCAATGTCATGGTGATAAAGGGAATCAGTCATGACTGTCTTCACTTTTCTTGTGCCATGCTGGGTAACATTTATCTTTTTTCCGTATTTATATGTTTAGAAGTTTGGGTATAGGAAAGATTTTTTTTTTTTGAAAGAAGTATCTTTTGCTCACAAAGTCTGCATTTATTTGATCAGAAAAACAGCTATATTGTGAAATATTATTACAATTTAAAATGCATGTTATTTTTTTAAATATGTTTTAAAATGTCATTTATTCCTGTGATGGCAAATCTGAATTTTCAGCATCATCGCACCAGTCTTTAATCACATGATCCTTCGGAAATCATTGTAATATGCTGATTTTGCTGCTCAAGAAACACTTGTTGTTATTATCAATGTTGACAAAAACATGGGTATGGAACAATTTTTTAAATGATTCTTTATTGAACAGAAAGTTCAAAGACTGCATATATTTAAAAATGTAAAAGTATTTACTTGAATGCATCCTTGCTAAATACAAGTATTCATTTTTTATTTTTTTTTAATCTTACCGACCACAAACTCTGACAACAGAAATAGATAGTCTGACTGAATTTTTCCCATTCCAGAGAGAAAATCAGTATTAAACAAGGTCCCACTTTATATTAAGTGGCATTAACTACTATGTACTTACATTTAAATTAATCATTTGGTACAATGCACTTATTGTGTACATACATGCTTTTACATTGTACTTGTATTTTAAAAATACCTGCATGTAATTACATCTGTAATTATAATTACACTGTTGACCCATCCCTTACACCTTAACCCACCCTTAATCCTACCCATACTACCAAACCTGTCCCTAACCTTATCCGTTTCCCACCTCAATAGCAGCAAAAGTGTTTTGCAATACAATAAGTACACTGTATTTATTTTTTTGATGTAAGTACATAGTAGTTAAGGCCACTTAATATAAAGTGGGACCTTAAACAATAACACAATACAAACATCGTAAAATAATATTAAGGCTTCTTGATTTCAGAAACCACTTCTACGCAAATATGATCAATACAGCACATATTGTGATCGTTCACTGACTGAGTAAACGTTGACTGACCAGCGAGCATGCTGACCACAGACAGCAGGATCTTCTCCACGCTCTGCACGGGACTCCATCTCTCAGCACTGCTCTCATAGCCCATGGGGTCGTCACCAGGAGCGTGCAGGATTGAGATACACACACGGCCATCTGGGTAGACTGCAGAAAACACACCAAACACACCTTAAGCAATTTTTATAAAGTTCTGCAATAGTTCTGTTCATTTCTGTTTTCCTTTGTCATTTATCCTCTAGACATCTTTACAGTCTTCATTGCCGGTTGACTGAATACATTTGAATAAACTTTCAATTTGATTATATCAGCATTTTGTACACGACTCTCTTTTATGTCGAGGTTGGGAATGAACAGGCTGGTTCAGTTCACTACATTTAACTACTCTCCCAATTAGCTAAAAAGGACAAAATTGGATTAAAAACAGTTGAATCAGCAATAACAAACAGATGTTAGGATCCTTAAAGGATCAAAAGAACATACGGATTAATCTGCTAAACAAATTAATCAATTAAAGAGTTAGTTCCATGAGCACTGACCCGTGATTGGTTTCCCTTCTAAAGACGCACAAAGCAATCAAGTAATACTTTGGAAGAGTGAGTGTAAGGGACACAAGTTTATTAACCCTGGACCAGGGCTGAATGAATCCACCCCCACACGGTATCACGGCTGATGTTATCTCCTCATTCTCTCCACGGCTGAGGACAGTGATCAGAATCTGAGCCGTCCAGCTCTGATAACCGCCTCCAGAGCCCCGGCACCATCAGAGGACTGTAGGCTGGGCTGCTGCTATCTGTGGCCTGCAGGAAGACCTTTATCTGGGCCCACTTCCCTGAACGCTGTGTCCACACATCCATCAGCGGGACCAGAGGAAATGCCCCGGCCATAAAGACACTTTAGGACTCTGATTCTTAGTCTACGCATAGTCTTATGTCGAAGGACTATAAATGCATTAGAAAAGTGTTCCTGCTCCTAGAGGCTTTTCTAACACCAAAAATCATAAAGCGGATTGTTTCGCCTGCACAGTGATTGTTAAATAGCCAATATATGCACAGGAAAGCTTATACAATATATTACATGAGAGATCTGTGATTGCATGTTTGTGCCCTACAACTAAAATAAAAAAATTATCAGTAATGTGATATAATATTAACATTTTTATGTTTTCTATTTTCATATATTTAATGATCAGTAATATTGTGATATAATATTAACATTTTTATGTTTTCTATTTTCATATATTTTAATATGTAATTTATTCCTGTGACACAAAGCTGGATTTTCAGCATTGTTACTCAAGTCTTCAGTGTCACATGATCCTTCAGAAATCATTCTAATATGCTGATTTGGTGATCAGGAAACATTTGTTATTATTAATGTTGAAAACACTGTTTTTAGTATTCGTTGATGAATAGAATGCGGGAAAATTATTTTTATATTATATATTAAATATTATTATGTATTTATTATACAGCATTTATTTTAAATAAATCTTTGTAAAAAAATGTAAAAGTCTTCATTGTCACTTTTAATCAATTTAATAATAATAATAATAATAATTTTTATTTATATAGCGCCTTTCCAAATGTATTCTTAATTAATGTATCCTTGCTGAATGACAAGTATTAAAAAATATTTATATTATATATATATATATATGTGTGTGTATATATATATATA